>NC_135817.1:5000-103748 GCF_964213995.1 Mustelus asterias | reverse complement strand
CAGTGAGGGGGATAGGAGGTGAGTGCATCCCTCTGGCTGCGCGGGGCACTGCGCCAGGCTGCCACCAGAGGAGGGAGTGCCCCAACCAGTGATCCCTGTGTGCCCCAGTCCTTGCGACCGCAAACCGCCCAAAGCCAGTCCCAGGATGTTTTGCTGTCCCCGCTTCGATTCCCATCTCTCGCAATCTGCTGCTGTATTCCTGTCAGCTCACCCCGCACATTGTGTGTGAGCGTGCGCCTGTGTGTGAGCGTGCGCCTGTGTGTGTGAGCGTGCGCCTGTGTGTGTGAGGGTGCGCCTGTGTGTGTGAGGGTGCGCCTGTGTGTGTGAGGGTGCGCCTGTGTGTGTGAGGGTGCGCCTGTGTGTGTGAGGGTGCGCCTGTGTGTGTGAGGGTGCGCCTGTGTGTGTGAGGGTGCGCCTGTGTGTGTGAGGGTGCGCCTGTGTGTGTGAGGGTGCGCCTGTGTGTGTGAGGGTGCGCCTGTGTGTGTGAGGGTGCGCCTGTGTGTGTGAGGGTGCGCCTGTGTGTGTGAGGGTGCGCCTGTGTGTGTGAGGGTGCGCCTGTGTGTGTGAGGGTGCGCCTGTGTGTGTGAGGGTGCGCCTGTGTGTGTGAGGGTGCGCCTGTGTGTGTGAGGGTGCGCCTGTGTGTGTGAGGGTGCGCCTGTGTGTGTGAGGGTGCGCCTGTGTGTGTGAGGGTGCGCCTGTGTGTGTGAGGGTGCGCCTGTGTGTGTGAGGGTGCGCCTGTGTGTGTGAGGGTGCGCCTGTGTGTGAGGGTGCGCCTGTGTGTGTGAGGGTGCGCCTGTGTGTGTGAGGGTGCGCCTGTGTGTGTGAGGGTGCGCCTGTGTGTGTGAGGGTGCGCCTGTGTGTGTGAGGGTGCGCCTGTGTGTGTGAGGGTGCGCCTGTGTGTGTGAGGGTGCGCCTGTGTGTGTGAGGGTGCGCCTGTGTGTGTGAGGGTGCGCCTGTGTGTGTGAGGGTGCGCCTGTGTGTGTGAGGGTGCGCCTGTGTGTGTGAGGGTGCGCCTGTGTGTGTGAGGGTGCGCCTGTGTGTGTGAGGGTGCGCCTGTGTGTGTGAGGGTGCGCCTGTGTGTGTGAGGGTGCGCCTGTGTGTGTGAGGGTGCGCCTGTGTGTGTGAGGGTGCGCCTGTGTGTGTGAGGGTGCGCCTGTGTGTGTGAGGGTGCGCCTGCGCGCCTGTGTGTGAGGGTGCGACTGCGCGTACGTCACCCTGACAGTCTCACTGGCTGCCATCAGCAAATTGGCACCCATGTGTCCTCTTTGGTACCTGATCATAGCCACCCCGCTGCCCAGGTGGAGAGAGTGCAGTAATTCCGACTTGTCTCAGTGTTTCCCCTCTCTGAAGGGGGAGGATTGAGGTGTAATATAGATTAAAACGGGTAAAAGACTTTGCTTGCTGTATTGCTGTAAAGAATTACTGGGGTACTTTGTGAAATAAATTCTGTTCTCGAGTGGTGTAATATTGATTACTCTGGATTCTCAGTTGTGTGAAGCTCAGGAACAGGAGGAGGCCATTCAGCCCCTCTCTCGAGCCTGTTACACAGGAACAGGAGGGGGCCATTCAGCCCCTCTCTAGAGCCTATTACACAGGAACAGGAGGAGGCCATTCAGCCCCTCTCTCTCGAGTGTATTGCACAGGAACAGGAGGAGGCCATTCAACCCCTCTCTCTCCAGCCTGTTACACAGGAACAGGAGGAGGCCATTCAACCCCTCTCTCTCCAGCCTGTTACACAGGAACAGGAGGAGGCCATTCAACCCCTCTCTCTCCAGCCTGTTACACAGGAACAGGAGGAGGCCATTCAACCCCTCTCTCTCCAGCCTGTTACACAGGAACAGGAGGAGGCCATTCAACCCCTCTCTCTCCAGCCTGTTACACAGGAACAGGAGGAGGCCATTCAACCCCTCTCTCTCCAGCCTGTTACACAGGAACAGGAGGCCATTCAGCCCCTCTCGAGCCTGTTACACAGAATGAAGTCCTTTCAGCCCATTTCGGGCCTGCTTCTCAGAAACAGGAGGAGGCCATTCAGTCGATCCCACATGCTCTACCTGTTTGACCTGTGCTTTATCTTGTCCACCTTTGCTACCACCTTCAGCCTCATGTGATCAGGGCCCTAGTTACCCGATTTTTCCCTGAGAAACTATCCATGGCTTCTCCTGGAGATGTTCCACTCCCACCTGTCCCGGATTCAGTGGCGGTTTCGGGAGAGATGCTGCAATGGATCCGAGAGTCAACCAAGCCTTCCATCCTGCATCCCGGGAAGGGAATAGCTGAGACTGAGGAATGCCATCATTGTTCCTACACCACCATGCATGGAGCACTGCATATGGTTCCGGACTCCTTACCTTTACTGACAGAGGGAGATGGTGAGGCGATGGCCTAGTGCTATTATCGTGAGACTATTAATCCAGAAACTCAGCTAGTGTTCTGGGGGACCCGGGTTCGAATCCCGCCACGGCAGCTGGTGGAATTTGAATTCAATGAAAAATATCTGGAACTAAGAAATGACTGACCATGAAACCACTTGTGGAAAAACCCACCTGGTTCACTGATGTCCTTGAGGGAAGGAAATCTGCCGTCCTTACCCGGTCTGGCCTACACGTGACTCCAGAGCCACAGCAATGTGGTTGACTTTCAACTGCCCTCGGATAACTCGGGACGGGTAATAAATGCTGGCCAGCCAGCGACGCCCACACCCCACGAATGAATAAAAAAATATATACTTGCATCGGAGGCCATTCAGAGAAGGTTCACTGGGCCGATTTCTGGGGTGAAGGGGGGTTTTTGTCTTATGAGGAACAGGTTGGGGCCTGAACCCATTGGAGTTGAGAAGAATGAGAGGGGATGTTCTTGAAACATCTCAGATTTTGGGGGGGGGGGGGGGGGGGGGGGGGGGTGCGGTTGACAGGGTGGATGCTGAGAGAATCTAGAAAATAGGGAGGGGGGGCATCGTTTCAGAATGAGGGGGTCTCCCATTGAAGAGGGAGATGAGGAATTTCTTCTCTGAGAGTGGTCAGTCTGTGGAATTTCTGCCCCCCCGCCCCCCCCCCGCCACCTCCCCAGACAGCAGTGGGGGCTCCGGCTCACTAAATATATTCAAGGCCGGGTTAGACAGATTTCTAATCGACAAGGTGGGGGAGACGGACGGGAAGGTGAAGTTGAGGCCACAAGTCAGTTCGGACACAATCTTCTAGAGTGGGGTAGCAGGGCTTGAGGGGCCGAACAGCCTGCCCTTGCTCGCAATTCGAATGTCGGCCGTTCCTTCACTGTGGCTGGAGTCAAATTCCTGGAGCTCCCTCCCTAACAGCGCTGTGGGTGTACCTACACCACACGGGACTGCAGCAGGTTCAAGATGGCGGCTCACCCACCACCTTCTCAAGGGGGGCGATTAGGGATGGGGGGTAAATGATTGGCCCGGCCAGCAAACTTCAGCCACGGCGCATGAGTACATATTCAAAATCCAGTTTCTCGGGGAAGAGATTGGCCTCCAAACTCCAGCGCTCGATCTTTGAGATGCTATCACTCCACCAAATCGCAATTTTGTCTCAACTTTTATCACTAACCGAGCCCTTTTCCCAACCCCTCAGAGCAGTGGCAATTATTGTCTGGGGACCTATCAAAACACTCCAAGAGGTTGCCACCCTTGTGACTTGTGCAGAGCCAATATGTAGGAGTTATTCAGACAGCTGTCGGTGAGGACTGTGGCACAGCGGTTAGCACTGCTGCCTCACAGCACCAGGGACCCAGGTTCAATTCCAGCCTTGGGTCACTGTCTGTGTGGAGTTTGCACATTCCCCCCGTGTCTGCGTGGGTTTCCTCTGGGTGCTCCGGTTTCCTCCCACGGTCCAAAAATGTGCGGGTTAGGTGGATTGGCCATGCTAAATTGACCCTAGTGTCAGGGGCATTAGCTAGGGCAAATGTGTGGGGTTACAGGGATAGGGCATGTGTGGGATTGTGGTTGGTACAGACTTAATGGGCCGAATGGCCTCCTTTTGCACTGTAGGATTCTATATATTATGCTGGCTTCATGCAGGAAATTTCTCTATTAATACAGCTCAGCAAACACAGAACTCATCGAAGTGGTTTCTGGTTGAAGATGTCTTTTATTGATCCAGGCTTGGTTTCCACTACGTGAGGGAGTGTGATTTAAGACTGGTCAAATCAATCTAATTAAGTTATCAAGATTGTCTCCAATTATGCTACAAACCCATGACCACTTCCATCTAAAAGGACAAGGGCAGCAGGTACATGGGACCACCACCATCTGGAGATTCCCCTCCAAGTCACTCACCATCCTGACTCGGAAATATATCGGTCATTCCTTTGCAGAACTGGGTCAAAGTCCTGGAATTCTCTCCCTAACGGCATTGTGGGTCAACCCACAGCACGGGGCCTGCAGCGATTCAAGAAGGCAGCTCACCACCACCTTCTCAAGGGCAACTAGGGATGGGCAATAAATGCTGGCCCAGCCAGTGATGCCCACGTCTCCTGAATAAGTAAAAATAAGAAATCATCTGCCTGCCTACTCTGTCTATCTTAATAGGATGGACCAATCATTTGAATAGGGATTATTTACCTTGGCCAATTGCACCTTACTCTCTGGCAACATGAGAATTCATTGGTCCATAGAATCTGGACACTCCCACCCACTTGTCTCTTAGCAATCTCTTGCATAAGTAATAGAGTTCAAAGGTAAATTTCTCACTGTCTCTCTGTGGAGTCAAGAGTTGCCATTCTCACCACCTGCTAAGCACCCCTTATCAGTAGAAAATGAATTGTCCCATTCATTTAGTGTCTGGGAACTATACTGATTAAAAACTCTGGGGGCGTAATGTTCTTCTAGAATGTGGTTCATCTCACTTAGCCTTTATCCCATTATGCCTTGGGGCAGTCTGTATTTGGCCAAGATGTCGAGAATTCTTTCAAAAATATATATTTAAAATCTCTAACAGTGGTTATATGTGTTTCTATGCATCCATACCTTTGTAATTCCAGGTACGTCATATGTTTTCTATACTATATTCATTTCTGATTAGGCTCCCCTGATTTTATTAGTCTTTTAGTACCAGACTGTCCTTATTTCCTCTAAGATGTTACCAATCTTGGCCGGTCCCTGGGAGGAGGGGGTGGAGATTCGGTTAGGGAACTAATATCACTTAGATCGGAATGAGAAAATAATTTACAATATACAAATTGTACTCTTCACATCCAGAGTAAATATGAGGTGTTAACAGGTGGACCATGGTCAGACGCACCACACCGTAAAGAATAAATGGGACCAAGGCAGAGTTCATGGGTTTCCCAAGAAACCACCCAGACATCGGTAAACACCAAGGTCAAACAACCTTGTTTGCAACTCTGTCTCACGAGGGATTCCCAGATTCACCTCAGATCTCTCCTTGGAATTCTTGCTGAAACGTGCTCCCGTTTGTTTGGCTTTAACCCCACCTCACAGGGTTTCAGTCTGGCCTCAGAAGCTGCCTTCTCCCGCATCTGCACTTCAACCTCTTCTTACTGGCTTAATTTCAGCACTTTGCTGATCTGGCTCTGCTCCCCTGTCTCCTGGCTGCAACCAGCTATATCCGACTCCCAGGGTTTCCCCTGAGCCCTCTTTGATTATCAGGGCTCCATCTGCCATGCCCTCTTTGGTAACGAGGTCTCTCCTCTGCCCCCTTCCCCGTCCACCACCACCACCTGAGCCCTCTTCCCAGCTCCTCAGAGCAGCAGCTCCTGTTGTCTGGCAGATTGCCTCAAAATGACTAACTGACCCTTGAACTGATCTGCGGACCTATCAAAACATTCCAAAAGGGTCCCACCTTTGTGACTAGCCCAGAACCAAAGTAACCAGCATCGGAATATTTTGTACATCAAATGTTACAAGTTCTACGGATGGCAAATTTAGCACCCTGGAGACGCACCAATCAATGAAGGCAAAGGAGGAGATTGCAGGGGCTCTGACCCACATTTTCCATTTCTCTCTGGCCAAGGGAGGAGCCAGACGACTGGAGAACAGCTAATGTGGTTCCGCTATTTGAGAAGAGTTGTAGAGATGAATCAGGGAACTACAGACCAGTGAGTCTCACGTCAGTGGCACGGAAACTATTAGAGAAACATCTGAAGGAGAGCATCGATCTCCACTTGGAGAGGCAAAGCTTGATCAGAGGCAGCATAGCTTTGTCAGAGTGAGGTCATGCATAATAAATTGATTGAACTTTTTGAGGAAGTGACCAGGTATGTAGATGAGGGAAGTGCAGTCAATGTAGTTTATGTGGATTTCAGCAAAGACTTTGACAAGTCCCACATGTAACTTGTAAAGGAGGAAAATGCACATGGGTAATTTGATAAAGTGGATTCAAAATTGGCTCAATTATAGGGGACAGAAGGTGATGACAGAAGGCCCACAGGGATCTGTGCTGGGCCCCCTATTAGTCATTTATATAAATGACATAGATGACTATGTTGGGTAGGATTAGTAAGTTTGTAGATGATACAAAGATTGTCGGGATGGTTAACAATGAGGCGGAGTGTCTTGGGCTACAAGAAGATATCAACAGAATGGTCAAATGGGCAGCTAAGTGGCAGATAGAATTTAACCCTGAAAAGTGTGAGGTGATACACTTTGGAAGGAGTAATTTGACAAGGAAGCATTCAATGAATGGAAGGACACTAGAAAGTTCTGTGGAACAAAGGCGTGTTTGTCCACAGATCTCTGAAGGCGGAAGGGCAAGTTAATAGGGTGGTGAAAAAGGCACATGGGACGCTTGCCTTTATCAATCAGGGAAGTCATGTTGGAGTTGTACATAATTTTGATGAGGCCACAGCTGGAGCACTGTATGCAGTTCTGATCGCTACATTATGGGAAGGATGTGATTGCACTGGAGGGGGTGCAGGGGAGGTTCACCCGGATGCTGCCTGGGATGGAGCATTTAAGTTATGAAGAGAGGTTGAGTAGGCTTGGGTTGTTTTAGTTGGAGCAAGGAAGGCGACCTGATCGAGGTGTACAAGATTATGAGACACATGGACAGTGTGGCTAGGGAGCAGCTGTTCCCCTTAATTGAAGGGTCAATCACGAGGGGTCGTAGGTTCAAGGTGGATGTGGAAAAGCTTTTTTCATCAGAGGGTGGTGAGGGTCTGGAATGCGCTGCCTGGGAGGGTGGTAGAGGCAGAATGCCTCACATCCTTTAACAAGTACCTGGATAAGCACCTGGCACATCATAACATTCAGAGCTATGGGCCATGTGCTGGGAAATGGGATGAGGTGGGAGGTCAATCATAGAATCATAGAAACCCTACAGTGCAGAAGGAGGCCATTCGGCCCATCGAGTCTGCACCGACCACAATCCCACCCAGGCCCTACCCCCACATATTTTACCCGCTAATCCCTCTAACCTATGCATCTCAGGGGCAATTTTAACCTGGCCAATCAACCTAACCTGCACATCTTTGGACTGTGGGAGGAAACCGGAGCACCCGGAGGAAACCCACGCAGACACGAGGAGAATGTGCAAACTCCACACAGACAGTGACCCGAGCCGGGAATTGAACCCGGGACCCTGGAGCTGTGAAGCAGCAGTGCTAACCACTGTGCTACCGTGCCGCCCGTGTGGTTGTGTCAGGTATTTCTTGCATGTCGGTCCAGACTCAATGGGCCGAAGGCCCTCCTTTGCACAGTACAATTCTATGAATCTGTGAATCTAAGACATCAGGAGAACATTTGACCGAGTGCGGCATCAAGGACCCCCCGCAAAATTGGAGTCAATGGGAATCAGGGGAAACTCCACTGGTCGGAGTCACGCCTGATACAAAGGAAGATGGTTGTGGTGATTGGAGTTCGATCACCTCAGCTGATCCAGGACATCTCTGCAGGAGTTCCTCAGGGTCGTGTCCGAGGCCCCAGCCATCTTCAGCTGCTTCATCAATGACCTTCCCTCCATCACAAGGTCAGGAGTGGGGATGTTCGCTGCTGACTGCACAATGTTCAGCACCATTCGTCACTCCTCAGATACTGAAGCAGCCCGTGTCCAAATGCAGCGAGACCGGGACAATATCCAGGCTCGGGCTGACAAGTGGCAGTACGGGTCTCTCCCAGCCCAGAGCATCCCTCTCCCAGTCCAGTGCAGATCTCTCCCAGTCCAGTGCGGATCTCTCCCAGTCCAGTGCGGATCTCTCCCAGTCCAGTGCGGATCTCTCCCAGTCCAGTGCGGATCTCTCCCAGTCCAGTGCAAGTCTCTCCAAGTCCAGTGTGAGTTTTTCCCAGTCCAGTGCAGATCTCTCTCAGTCCAGTTCGGGTCTCTCCCAGTCCAATGCAGGTCTCTCCCAGTCCAGTGTGGGTCTCTCCCTGTCCAATGCGGGTCTCTCCCTGTCCAATGTGGGTCTCTCCCTGTCCAATGCGGGTCTCTCCCAGTCCATGCAGCATGGTAGCACAGTGGTTAGCACTGCTGCTTCACAGCTCTAGGGACCTGGGTTCGATTCCCGGCTTGCGTCACTGTCTGTGTGGAGTTTGCACATTCTCCTCGTGCCTACATGGGTTTCCTCTGGGTGCTCTGGTTTCCTCCCACAGTCCAAAGATGTGCGGGTTAGGTTGATTGGCCATGCTAAAATTGCCCCTTAGTGTCCTGAGATGTGTAGGTTAGAGGGATTAGCGGGTAAATATGTAAGGATATGGGGGTCGGGCCTGGGTGGGATTGTGGTCAGTGCAGACTCGATGGGCCGAATGGCCTCTTTCTGTGCTGTAGGGTTTCTATGATTTCTCTGCAGATCTCTCCCAGTCCAGTGTGGGTCTCCCAGTCCAGTGTGGGTCTCGCCAAGCCCATTGTGGGTCTCTCCCTGTCCAGTGTGAGTCTCTCTCAGTCCAATGCGGGTCTGTCTCAGTCCAATGCAGGTCTCTCCCAGTCCAGTGCAGGGGTCTCCCAGTCCAGTGTGGATCTCTCCCAGTCCAGTGCGGGGGTCTTTGGTGTAATGCAGGTTTTATAGTGGGGGTGATCCTTCATGGCTGTTACACATGCTCTATCTCCCAACCAATAACCAACCTATGTCAGAAAGTGACTTTGACCTCTCAATTTTGACATTAATCTTGTTTGGAAATGTTCGGTCATTTTTATTTATTCTCTCAAGGGATAAAGGTGTCGCTGGCCGGGCCCCATTTATCCCCCATCCCTAATTGCCCCCTTGAGAAGGTGGTGGGTGAGCCACCATCTTGAACCCGCTGCAGTCCCATGCGGTGTAGGTACACCCACGGTGCTGTTAGGGTGGGAGTTCCAGATTTTGATGCAGTGACGCTGAAGGAACGGCCGATATATTTCCAAGTCAGGACGGTGTGCGTGTATGTGGGGGGTGGGACTTGCAAGGCAGGCAGTGGGTGTTCCCCATGGCGTCTGCTGCCCTTGTCATACTAGGGGGTAGAGGTGGCAGATTTGGGCAGCGTAGTCGAGGGAGAGAATCATTGTGGTGCATCTTGTAGATGGTACATGCTGCTGTCGCTGTGCATCGGTGGTGGAGGGAGTGAATGTTGAAGGTGGGTGGTTAGCTTATCGATCAAGCGGGGCGGGGAGGCTGCTTTGTCCTGGATGGTGTTGAGCCTCTCGGTTACAATGGTCAAGCGTTCCTTCACTCAATCCCCTTCTGGCCTCTGCCTCACAACATTGGAGGAGATGAAAAGGAAGCTGGAGACCATTCGGCCCTTCTACCCTGATCCAGTGAAACAGGAGTTGGAGGAGGCTGTTCAGCCTGCTCTACTTCTGACAATACTTGATAGAAGTTTGTAAAATTATGAGGGTATAGATAGGGTGAACAGTTGGACGCTTTTTTCCAGGGCAGAAATGACAATCACAAGGGGGCACAAGTTGAAGATAAAGGGGGAAAGGTTCAGTGGAACAAAGAACAAAACAGCACAGAAATCGTAGCACAGGAACAGGCCCTTCGGCCCTCCAAGCCTGTGCCACTCATTGGTCCAACTAGACCATTCGTTTGTATCCCTCCATTCCCAGGCTGCTCATGTGACTATCCAGGTAAGTCTTAAACGATGCCAGCGTGTCTGTCTCCACCACCCTACTTGGCAGCGCATTCCAGGCCCCCACCACCCTCTGTGTAAAAAACATTCCTCTGATATCTGAGTTATACCTCGCCCCTCTCACCTTGAGCCCGTGACCCCTCGTGATCGTCACCTCCGACCTGGGAAAAAGCTTCCCACTGTTCACCATATCTATACCCTTCATAATTTTGTACACCTCTATTAGGTCTCCCCTCATTCTCCGTCTTTCCAGGGAGAACAAGCCCAGTTTACCCAATCTCTCCTCATAGCTAAGACCCTCCATACCAGGCAACATCCTGGTAAACCTTCTCTGCACTCTCTCTAAAGCCTCCACGTCCGTCTGGTGGTGCGGCGACCAGAACTGGACGCAGTACTCCAAATGTGGCCTAACCAGCGTTCTATACAGCTGCAACATCAGACTCCAGCTTTTATACTCTGTACCCCGTCCTATAAAAGCAAGCATACCATATGCCTTCTTCACCACCTTCTCCACCTGTGCTACCACCTTCAAGGATTTGTGGACTTGCGCAACTAGGTCCCTCTGTGTTTCTATACTCTTGATGGCTCTGCGATTTATTGTATAACTCCCCCCTACATTAGTTCTTCCAAAATGCATCACTTCGCATTTATCCGGATTAAATTCCACCTGCCATTTCTCCGCCCAATTTTCCAGCCTATCTATATCCTGCTGTATTGTCCGACAATGCTCATCGCTATCCGCAAGTCCAGCCATCTTCGTGTCATCCACAAACTTGCTGATAACACCAGTCACACCTTCTTCCAAATCATTTATATATATCACAAATAGCAGAGGTCCCAGTACAGAGCCCTGCGGAACACCACTGGTCACAGAACTCCAGCCGGAAAAAGACCCTTCGACTGCTACCCTCTGTCTCCTGTGGCCAAGCCAGTTTTCTACCCATCTAGCCACCTCTCCTTGTATCCCATGAGCCTTAACCTTCTTAACCAACCTGCCATGAAGGACATTGTCAAATGCCTTACTGAAATCCATATAGATGACATCCACGGCCCTTCCTTCGTCAACCGTTTTTGTCACTTCCTCAAAAAAAACTCCATCAAATTTGTAAGGCACTACCTCCCTCTTACAAAACCATGCTGTCTGTCACTAATGAGATTGTTCTGTTCTAAATGTGCATACATCCTGTCTCTAAGAATCCTCTCCAACAACTTCCCTACCACGGACGTCAAGCTCACTGGCCTATAATTACCCTGGTTATCCCTGCTACCATTCTTAAATAACGGTACCACATTCGCTATCCTCCGATCCTCAGGATTGGGACAGGAGATGTGCAGGGGAAGTTTTTTTACACAGAGGGTGGTTGGGGCCTGGAATGCATTGTCAAGTGAAGTGGTTGAGGCAGATATGTTATAAACATTTAAGACTCATCTTGATAGGCATATGAACAAACAGGCAATAGAGGGATATAAGCAGTTGGTCTAGATAGGACAACGTGATTGGCGCAGGCTTGGAGGGCTGAAGGGCCTGTTCCTGCGCTGTACTGTTCTTTGTTCTAATACTGTGCCTTTAAGAGCTGCATTCTAATTGTGTTCCTTTGTAGCATTTTATTGGAGCCGTGATGCCTGTGACCGATGTCCACTAATTGTTACTCAGGTGGTATAAATGGACATTGTGCTGATTTTCTTCTGGCCTAATGCAGCGTCCTGGGGCTTTATGGTTCAGTTTTAGTTTCATTTCTCGGTTGATGCTCGAAGCTAGTGGAAGAAAGCATGGTCTCTGTTTCTCTCTCCAGAGGCTTGGGGAAGTTCCAGCACTGGGAAGCCTCAGAGATTTGATCCAACATTCACAGGACCAACTCTCAGTAGCTGTTAAAAAGCTGCAAAATGCAGCATCACGTGAGCAAACTCGCTTTCATGCCAAGTTGAGAGAAGGGTGTATGTCTGTGGGATGGTTTTTGACTTGGAACAACAGAGATAGCTAGCTGTGTCGTGGTTAATTCTTTTAGTTGGTAAAAATTATGCCGATTCTTGTTATTTTATTTTAACTGTGTTCTTAAATAAACTTTGTTTGATAAAAGCTCCCTAATGGGTCACTTGAATCATACCCGGAGTGAAGCACTTTATGCTCACCCTAATGCCAAAATCACATTTAAAACTTAGGGTTGAGGTTCACTTCATAAAGCACCGTGGAGTTTCTGCCCTGGGTTTTAACACACTGTTCATTCGGATCATGGGCTGATTTGCTATCTCAACATCCCTCCCCTCCCCCGCCCCATGTGTCCTTCGATTCGCTCAGTGTCCAAACTTATATCCCGGCTTCAATTCGACTCCGCTCTCTGAGGGAGAGAATCACGACAGCTGACCCTCTCACCCAGAAATGGTCACCCCCCTCCACATCTTTTGGACTGTGGGAAGAAACCGGAGCACCTGGAGGAAGCCTACGGAGACACGGGGAGAACATGCAGACTCCACACAGACAGTAACCAGAGGCTGGAGTTGAACCCGGGTCTCTGGTGCTGTGAGGCAGCAGTGCTAACTACTGTGCTACCGTGCCACCTCTTCTTAAACTACAGTGAGTGCATGCCCACTCTCTAATTCTCCCCCTCATAACCAGGAATCAGTTTACTGAATCTCATTTCACTCTCTCCAGGCTAAAATATCCTGCCTTTGAGGTAAGGTGGCCAACACTGCACACTTGACTCCAGGCGTGGTCTCACTAAAGCCCTATACATTTGTAGAATTCCTTCCTGACCCAGAATGTTAACTTTTCTGAGATTTGAATTGTTATATCCCATCTGCCATGTTCCTGCCCAATCACTTACCATCTCCTTGTTGCTTTTTGCAGTCCCTGTGCATACTCCTCAAGGATTTATTTCTTTCCTAACTAGGGCACAGTGGTTAGCACTGCTGCTGCACAGCGTCAGGGACCCGGGTTCTATTCCCGCCTCGGGGGACTGTCCGTGTAGAGCTTCCATGTTCTCCCCATGTCTGCATTTTTCCTCTGGGTGCTCCGGTTTCCTGCCACACCAAAGATCAGTAAGAAGTCTCACAACACCAGGTTAAAGTCCAACAGGTTTATTTGGTAGCAAATACCATAAGCTTTCGGAGCGCTGCTCCTTCGTCAAGCACGCTCCGAAAGCTTATGGTATTTGCTACCAAATAAACCTGTTGGACTTTAACCTGGTGTTGTAAGACTTCTTACTGTGCTTACCCCAGTCCAACGCCGGCATCTCCACATCACACCAAAGATGTACAGGTTAGGTGGATTGGCCATGCTAAATTGCCCCTGAGCATCCAAAGATGTACAGGTTAGATGGATTGGCCATGCTAAATTGCCCCTTAGTGTGTGATGTTCATGCACCTTTAAGAAAAAGTTTTTTCTTAAATCATGATTTCTCTAGCTCACAGCTTCAGTGATGTCATTGTTGCCAGCTTGACTAGAAATGTCCTTTTCTTGATACCTATGTGGCTTAAATGGGATTGTTTGTGTTTGCTCTGGGATTAGTTTTACAATCCTGCATTGTGAGGAGGATTGTCATGTGTATTTGGATAGTTGTTTTCAGTTTGGAGCTGCAGATTTGAGTTTTAGTTTTAGAAGGGACAGCAAGCTAAAAAGAAGTGCTTTCCCTCTCTCCGTTGTTTTGAAAATTCTGTTGGTTAGCTGAAAACAAGATCTCTTTTTCCTGGAGTGAAAATCTGCTGTTGTTGGGGGCTGGGCCAGGGTCTCTCTGGCGTTTTGGGAAGCTTTCTTGTAGAGTCATAGAATCACCACAGTGCAGGAGGCCATTCGGCCCATCGAGTTTGCACCGACCACAATCCCACCCATGCCCTATTCCTGTAACTCCACATATTTACTCTGCTAATCCTCCTGACATTGGGTCAATTTAGCATGGCCAATCAACCTAACCTGCACATCTTTGGACTGTGGGAGGAAACCGGGGTAGCTGGAGGAAACCCACGCAGACATGGGGAGAATGTACAAACTCCACACAGACAGTGGTTTGAGGCTGGAATTGAACCCGGGTCCCTGGCGCTGTGAGGCAGTAGTGCTAACTACTGTGCCACCCCGTGTCTTCAAACTGTTCGGAGTGAATCCAGAAATTCTTAAATAAACCTTCTTTGATAAAAGCCCCCTAGTGGGTCACTTGAATCATATCTGAAGTGAAACACCTCATGCTTATCCGAGCCAAATTCAAGTTGCAAAACTTATGATTCAGGCGGGCTTGATAAAAGATTTTGGAGTTTCTAACCTGAACCATAACAAGTTTCCAAACATGAGTAGGTTCGATGGATTGGCCATTGTAAATTGTTCCTTAGTGTCCAAAGATTTGCAAGCGAGGTGGATTGGCCATGCTAAATGGGGTGGGAGGGCCTGCATGAGGTGCTCTTTCAGAGAGTTGGCGCAGAGGCAATGTGCAGAATGGCCTTTTCTGCACTGTAGAGATTCTCTGTTATCGTCAGTGAACTAGGGTACAGCTTACTCAGCTCCTTTACAATTATATCTTTAGATATAGTTAGATCTTTAGAATTGAAATGATTAATTGCAAGTACCCCAGAATGTTTAACCCCCAGTCCTGGTCGCTTTGCAACCACTTCTCCCCAGTGTTGATCAGAACAAACCCAGTCATCGGAAGATGGGAGCACAGGAGGAGGCCATTCGGTCCATCGAGTCTGCTCCGTCATTCAGTACGATCATTATTGTTGATCAGAAATCTATCAATCTCTGCTTTAAGCACACCCAATCAACCCTGGGGCAGAGAATTTCAGATTCGCAACTCTCTCTTCCTCTCTCTCTCCAGTAAAAATAATTATTACCTCAGTCCAAAAAGGCTTTCTTCTCATTTTGAAATCGCCCCCCCTCTAACCCCCGAGATTCTAGTCTCCCCAGCCAAAGATCTTACTACCATCAACCCTGCTCTGTCCCTTGAAGAATTTGGTCAGTTTTAATGAGATCAGCAAGTCCAAAAGGAACAATTCAGCTGTGGCCCTCGAGGGATATAGGAAGTGCAAGAGGGAACTTAAGAAAGCAATTAGAAAAGCAAAAAGGGGGGTATGAAGGGATATTCAGCATGACATTTTAAGAGGGCAGTCATGCCTAACAAATTTTTATTGAACATTTTGGAAATGTGATCGAGTGTAAGGATGAGGGAAGTGCAGTCGATGTAGTTTATCAGGATTTTAGCCAAGCCGTTGACAAGGTCCCACATGGGAGATTGATTGAGAAGGTTGAAGCACGTGGAATTCAGGGAAACATGGAGAGATGGATCTGAAACTGGCTTAGTAATAAGACACACGGAGTGGGGATAGAGGGCTGTTGAAGTGACAGTGTCCAGCGGTCCAGTGCTGGCTCCCTTATTGTTTATTATATACATAAATGTATAGATGAGAATGTGGGGGGAATGATAAGAAAGTTTGCAAATGACACCAAGATTGGTAGGGTGACAGAGAGAGAAAGGCAGAAAGAGAGAAAGACACAGAGACATAGAGAGACACACACACAAAATGTCAGAGAGAGAGACGGAGAGAGGCAGACCCAGATAGAAAAGGGAAGGGGGGGGGGGGCGGAGGACAGAGAAGGAGAAAGAGAGGAAGAGACACAAAGAGATACACAGTGAAAGAGAGACAGACACAGAGAGGAGGGGGAGGGAGAGAGAGAGGGGAACAGACAAAGATACACAGTAAGAGAGAGAGACAGACACAGAAGGGGTGAAAGTGAGTGAGGATAGAGAGAGGGGAAAAGAGGTGGGGGGGGGGGAGAAGAGAGAGAAACACACTCATGGGGGTGTGTGAGAGGGGGAGAGAAAGAGGTGGGGGGGAAAGAGAGAGAGAGACACACACACACACAGAGGGCGTGTGTGTGTGTGCTTGAGAGAGAAAAGGTGATTGAGAGAGAGACAGAAACATAGATAATGTTTCAGGTCAATGGACTTCAACCTGCAACTCGTTGTGAATTTACAGCCTCTTGCCACAGTTAACTGGCTTCTCTCTGTCCAAACTCTTTAAATGATTAAATGAACAATTCTTCCTTCGACTGTGTGAACTAAGAACTCATTCAACAAATGCTGCAGCATCTTGTTGACTCTCCTGTCTCTTAACAGACTGCTGTTTGTGTCTTGTTGGTTCATGAGACACGGCAAGGCCAACACGTACTCGCCCCCTTGAGAAGGTGGTGGGTGAGTCGCCTTCTTGAACCGGTTGCAGGTACACCCACAGTAACCTTCCTGTCGCCGTTTCGTGTAAGGTGCTGGATAAATTCATGGGACGGTTAAAAGATAACACCGCACTATGGGCTTGGAGTCATAGACTGACCAGGTAAGGACAGCAGATTTCCCTCCCAAAACGCTAGTGTGCAGCGACAGCAAGTAAATTAGGAAAGCTAACAGAATGCTCTCTTTTTTAGTGAGGGATATCGAATACTTAAGTTGTACAGGGCACTAATGAGACCACATCTGGAGTATTGTGTACAGTATCGGTGAGGCCACAGCTGGAGTATTGTGTACAGTACGGGGTCTCCTTATTTAAGGAAGGATGTGAATGTGTTGGGAGTGGTTCAGAGAAGGTTTCCCAGACCCATCCCTGGAATTGACGGGTTGCCTGATGAGGAAAGATCGGACAGGTCAGGCTTGTATCCGCTGCAGTTTAGAAGAGTAAGAGGCGACTCGATCCAAACCTTTCAGATCCTGAGGGGGTTTCATGACAGGGTGGATGTGGAGAGGATGTTTCCTCTTGTGTGAGAGTCTAGAACTTGGTGTGGAAGAGGGGAGGGGGGGGGGTTTAAAAATAAGGGTGTCGCCCAGTGCAGACGGAGATGAGGAGAAATGATTTCTCTCAGAGGGGGCTGAGTCTCTGGAACTCTCTTCCTCAAAAGGCAGGGAAGCAGAGTCTTAGAATCTTTTTAAGGCAGAGGTGGATAGATTCTGGATTTACGCAGGAGGGTGAGAGGTTATCGGGGGGTGGGAGTTAGGCAGGATGCAGATTTGAGATTAGGATCAGATCAGCCATGGTCTTATTGAATGACAGAGCAGGTTGAAGGGGCTGAATGGCCTACTCCTGTTCTTCGTTTGTATATCAGAGAACCAGATGGAGTTATGTAGAATCATAGAATCTCTACAGGGCAGAATGAGGCCATTCAGCCCATTCTGCACCGCCTCTCTGAAAGAGCATCTAACTCAAGCCCCCTTCTCCGCCCTAGCACCGTAACCCCACATACTTACCATGGCCAATCCACCGAACCTGCACATCTCTGGACACTCGACGCACCTGGAGATATTTTGTCTTTTAAAAAGCATTTAGACAGTTACATGGGTATGATGGGTATAGAGGGATATGGGCCAAATGCGGGCAATTGGGATTAGCTTAGGGGTTTTAAAAAAAAGGGTTGCATGGACAAGTTGGGCCGAAGGGCCTGTTTCCATGCTGTAAACCTCTATGACAAATGAGTAATTTAGCGTGGCCAATCTACCCAACCTGCACATCTTTGGACACTAATGGGTAAGTTAGTATGGCCAATCCACTAAACCTGTGGAAACTCCAGCGCTGGGCTTTTCCAAGTCCCCGGCCTCTCAAAGGAGAGGGGTTCACCACTCTCATAGAATCATACAGCGCAAAAGAGGCCCTTTGAGTCTACACCAACAAGGAATAAACACCTGGCCTCGCACCTAACCCCATTTACCAGCACTTGGCCCATAGCCCTGGATGTTATGATGTGCCAATGTGCATCCAGATACCTTTTTAAGGGATGTGAGGCAGCCCACCTCTACCACTATCCCAGGCAGCGCATTCCAGACCATCACCACCCTCTGGATATAAAGGGTTTTCCTCACATCCCCCTCTAAACCTCCTGCCTCTCATCTTGAACCTATGTCCCCTCGTGACTGACCCTTCAATTAAGGGGAACAGCTGCTCCTTATCACGTCCCTTCATAATCTTGTACACCTCGATCAGGTCGTCCCTCAGTCTTCTCTGCTCCAACGAAAACAACCCAAGCCTATCCAACCTCTTCATAACTTCAATGTTTCATCCCAGGCAGCATCCTGGTGAATCTTCTCTGCACCCCCTCCAGTGCAATCACATCCTTCTGATAATGTGGCGACCAGAACTGCGCACAGTAGATAGATAGAAAGATAGATAGAAACCCAGAAAGAGGCCCTTCGGCCCATCGAGTCTGCACCGACCACAATCCCACCCAATCCTATCCCCATATATTTTACCCACTAATACCTCTAACCTACACATCTCAGGTCTCTAAGGGGCAATTGTAGCATGGCCAATCAACCTAACCAGCACATCTTTGGACTGTGGGAGGAAACCGGAGCACCCGGAGGAAACCCACATAGACACGAGGAGAATGTGCAAACTCCACACAGACAGTGACCCGAGCCGGGAATCGAACCCAGGTCCCTGGAGCTGTGAAGCAGCAGTGCTAACCACTGTGCTACCGTGCTGCCCAGCTGTGGCCTCACCAAAGTTCGATACAACTCCACCTTGACTTCCCTGCCTAGATTGATGAAGGCAAATGACTCATATGCCTTGTTCAGCACCCAATTCACATGCCCTCCCAGGTCAAGGGGATAACCTTTGTCTCTCCACGCTCTCTAACCTCCCTCTGCCGATTGACCCACCGTTAGCGGCCATGCCTTCAGCGGCCTGGGGGCCTCCAAGTTCTGGAATCCCGGCCTGAAACCTCTCCCGTTCTCTTTCTTTTCAGAATGCCCTTTGAACCTACCTCTTTGCCTCGAGTTTGCAGCCACATGTCCAGATATCTCCTCGGCAGCTTAGTGTCATATCCAAGTTCCTCTGAAGCATCTGGGGACATCTTACTGTGCTACGGTGCGGTCAAAATGCAAGCTGCTGACGTTACGACGCGTGTTTACGGATGGGTGGCTCTCAGGAGAACGCTCCCTGTGTGGGAGGGCTGACCTTTGACCCATCCTGTCCCCGTTTGCAAGAGAAAACGTGTGGTCGCAAAGCAGTGCAAAGTAGAAATGAAGTTCCACAGGACAGCACGTTATCACGATGTGAGGTTTAGGTGCACAGAGGCAATGACACTGCAGATCTGATAGGAATGGTACATCCACTCTGTATCTAACCCGGTGCTGTAACCGTCCTGGGAGTGTTTGATGGGGACAGTGTAGAGGGAGCTTTACTCTGTATCTAACACCGTGCTGTCCCTGTCCTGGGAGTGTTTGATGGGGACAGCGTAGAGGGAGCTTTACTCTGTATCTAACCCCGTGCTGTACCTGTCCTGGGAGTGTTTGATGGGGACAGTGAAGAGGGAGCTTTACTCTGTATCTAACCCCGTGCTGTACCTGTCCTGGGAGTGTTTGATGGGGACAGTGTAGAGGGAGCTTTACTCTGTATCTAACTCCGTGCTGTACCTGTCCTGGGAGTGTTTGATGGGGACAGTGTAGAGGGAGCTTTACTCTGTATCTAACCCCGTGCTGTACCTGTCCTGGGAGTGTTTGATGGGGGACAGTGTAGAGGGAGCTTTACTCTGTATCTAACCCCGTGCTGTACCTGCCCTGGGAGTGTTTGATGGGGACAGTGTAGAGGAAGTTTTACTCTGTATCTAACCCCATGCTGTACCTGCCCTGGGAGTGTTTGATGGGGGGACAGTGTAGAGGGAGCTTTACTCTGTATCTAACTCCGTGCTGTGCCTGTCCTGGGAGTGGTTGACGGGAACAGAACAAAGAACAAAGAAAATTACAGCACAGGAACAGGCCCCTCAGCCCTCCAAGCCTGCACAGACTATGCTGCCCAACTTAACTAAAACCCCCTACCCTTCCGGGGACCATATCCCTCTATTCCCATCCTATAGAATCATAGAAACCCTACAGTGCAGGAAGAGGCCATTCGGCCCATCAAGTCCGCACCGACCACAATCCCACCCAGGCCCTACCCCCATATCTCTACATATTTTACTCACTAATACCTCGAACCTACACATCTCAGGACACTAAGGGGCAATTTTAGCATGGCCAATCAACCTGACCCGCACATCTTTGGACTGTGGGAGGAAACCGGAGCACCCGGAGGAAACCCATGCAGACATGAGGAGAATGTGCAAAGTCCACACAGACAGTGACCTGAGCCGGGAATCGAACCCAGGTCCCTGGAGCTGTGAAGCAGCAGTGCTAACCACTGCGCTACCGTGCCGCTCATTCATGTCTTTGTCAAGACGCCCCTTAAAAGTCACTACTGTATCTGCTTCCACTACCTCCCCCGGCAACTAGTTCCAGGCACCCACTACTCTCGGTGTAAAAAATCTGCCTCGTACATCTTCTTTAAACCTTGCCCCTCGCACCTTAAACCTGTGCCCCCTAGTAATTGACTCCTCCACCCTGGGAAAAAGCTTCTGACTATGCACTCTGTCCAAGCCTCTCATAATCTTGTAGACTTCTATCAGGTCGCCCCTCAACTTCCGTCGTTCCTGTGAGAACAAACCAAGTTTCTCCAACCTCTCCTCATAGTTAATGCCCTCCATACCAGGCAACATCCTGGTAAATCTTTTCTGTACCCTCTCCAAAGCCTCCACATCCTTCTGGTAGTGTGGCGACCAGAATTGAACACTATATTCCAAGTGCGGCCTAACTAAGGTTCTATAAAGTGCAACATGACTTGTCAATTTTTAAACTTAATGCTCCGGCCGATGAAGGCAAGCATGCCGTATGCCTTCTTGACTACCTTCTCCACCTGCATTGCCACTGTCGGTGACCTGTGTACCTGTACATCCAGATCCTTAGAATCTTAGAAACCCTACAGCACAGAAAGAGGCCATTCGGCCCATCGAGTCTGCACCGACCACAATCCCACCCAGGCCCTATCCCCATATCCTTACATATTTACCCACTAATCCCTCTAACCTACACATCTCAGGACTCTAAGGGGCAATTTAGCATGGCCAATCAACCTAACCCGCACATCTTTGGACTGTGGGAGGAAACCCACGCAGACACGAGGAGAATGTGCAAACTCCACACAGACAGTGACCCGAGCCGGGAATCGAACCCAGGTCCCTGGAGCTGTGAAGCAGCAGTGCTAACCACTGTGCTACCGTGCCGCCCAATACTCCCTTTGCCTATCAATACTCTTAAGAGTTCTGCCATTTACTATATATTTCCTATCTGTATTAGACAGTGTAGAGGGAGCTTTACTTTGTATCTAACTCCATTCTGTTCCTGTCCTGGGAGTGTTTGTTCTGGATAACGAGGGGTTGAGGAGTTAGTTCAGCTGAATACCGGGATGAAGTGGATATGATAAGGGGAGCAGCGAGTCCTCCTGGGACCAGCTCTGACTGGTCACTCAGCGTCCAGTTACTGTTGTGTGAGGAGGAGGCGATGCAGACATTCAGTAATGCTGTGTACCTTCAATGGTTAACTTTAAAATAACTCTTTAATTCCAGCAAATTAGGAATGAGAAACCTGGTATCCAAACCGAAAAAAAAAGACAGGAATTTGCTGGGGTCCCTTCAAGAGGAAGAACCTAATGTTGCAGAGACAGAACTGCTGTGGTGTGGGGGAGAGGGCTACGGTCTCCAGCTGTGGTGTGGGGGAGAAGGCTACAGTCTCCAGCTGTGGTGTGGGGGAGAGGGCTACAGTCTCCAGCTGTGGTGTGGGGGAGAGGGCTACGGTCTCCAGCTGTGGTGTGGGGGAGAGGGCTACGGTCTCCAGCTGTGGTGTGGGGAGGGGGCTACAGTCTCCAGCTGTGGTGGGGGAGAATGCTACAATCTCCAGCTGTGCTGGGGGGAGAGGGCTACGGTCTCCAGCTGTGGTGGGGGAGAAGACTAGTCTCCAGCTGTGGTGTGGGGAGGGGGCTACAGTCTCCAGCTGTGGTGGGGGAGAAGACTAGTCTCCAGCTGTGGTGGGGGAGAGGTCCCAGTCTCCAGCTGTGGTGGGGGAGAAGACTAGTCTCCAGCTGTGGTGTGGGGTAGAGGGCTACGGTCTCCAACTGTGGTGGGGGGAGAAGGCTACAGTCTCCAGCTGTGGTGTGGGGGAGAGGGCTACAGTCTCCAGCTGTGGTGTGGGGGAGAGGGCTACGGTCTCCAGCTGTGGTGTGGGGAGGGGGCTACAGTCTCCAGCTGTGGTGGGGGAGAATGCTACAATCTCCAGCTGTGCTGGGGGGAGAGGGCTACGGTCTCCAGCTGTGGTGGGGGAGAAGACTAGTCTCCAGCTGTGGTGTGGGGAGGGGGCTACAGTCTCCAGCTGTGGTGGGGGAGAAGACTAGTCTCCAGCTGTGGTGGGGGAGAGGTCCCAGTCTCCAGCTGTGGTGGGGGAGAAGACTAGTCTCCAGCTGTGGTGTGGGGTAGAGGGCTACGGTCTCCAACTGTGGTGGGGGGAGAAGGCTACAGTCTCCAGCTGTGGTTTGGGGAGAGGGCTACAGTCTCCTGCTGTGGTTTGGGGAGAGGGCTACAGTCTCCAGCTGTGGTGGGTGGGGGGGGGGGGAAGAGGTCCCAGTCCCCAGTTGTGGTGGTGGGAGGGAGGGCTACAGTCTCCAGCTGTGGTGGGAGGAGAGGGCTACAATATCCACCTTTGGTTTGGGGGGAGAGGGCTACAGTCTCCAGCTGTGGGAGGTGGGGGGGGGGGGAAGGGGGGAGGTCCCAGTCTCCAGCTGTGATATGGGGGGAGAGATCTCCATCTCCAGCTGTGGTGGGGGAGGGGTCTACAGTGTCCGAGTTTGGTGGTGCAGGGTGGTGGGGGTGGGGGAGGTAAGAGGTCCCTAGTCTCTGACTGTCTTGCGGGGGGGGTGATCTCCAGCAGAATCCAACACCGAGAATGAATGTGGCACAGGAAACTGGCAGAGGGCTTCCCTGAGGAGCGGCCATGCTCGCCAGCTTTTGGCCACACTCCCAGCAGCTAGCCCCCGTCCCTGCCCTCCCCTCCAACACAGCTCCAGCCCCAGCGGCAAAGTTCTCAGATCCTTAAGAGGTACCTGACAAAGGTGGAAGACCAAAATCCCTCGGGAAGACATGGCCGCTGCTCTGCCAGGTGGAAGAATATGCAAAGGGAATAACAATAACCGACTAAAGGTCGCCCTCGAGGCTCCCCCTTCACCCCGGACGGGCCGTCCGGCGCAAAACCATAACGTCTCGCCTCCTGCAGTCAATGTCACTGATCATAAAATTTACACGAGTGAGGTTCGAGAGCTGCCCTTTCTCCAGCCAAAGGCGTCCCCCTTCTCGGCGAGATAGTTCCTACGCCCCTCCCTCCTGCCCGAGGGGTGCTGGAGGTGCGGTGAGGTGGGGGGGGGGGGGGGGGGGGAGGGGAAGGAGGGGAGAGAGGGTCAGCTCTTACGAAGGCACAAGGCGCGATGTGGTCAGAACGAAGGGGTTGATTTCCTCGGCCTGCACAGCCCGGTGCAGCGAGGGCTCCGAGGCGCTCCGCTCAATCTTTGGAAGGGCGTGCTGCAGCATCTCGATGGAAGCCAGGATCTACAGGGAGGATGGGACAGGGCGGGAGGGAGAAGGCAAGAGGTCAGATTAGGGTTCCAGGTTCATTCACAAAGAGGTCAGCGGCAAAGAATACAGAAACATCCCTTTTAACTCGGGATGTGTACCTAACCTCGGTTAGACCGCACTGTGCACGATTCCCATCTCCCTCTCGGAATACTACGTACGATTCCGGTCTCCATATCCCACATGGAATACGGCGCACAATTCCCATCTTCCTATCCCACTTGGAATACGGTGTATGATTTCTGTTTCCCTATCCCACATGGAATACTGTCGACAATTCCCGTCTCCCTATCCCACTCGGAATAATGTGCACAATTCCCGTCTCCCTATCCCACTTGGAATACTGTGCACGATTCCTGTCTCCCTATCCCACTTGAAATACTGTGCACAGTTCCGCTCTTCCTATCCCACTTGGAATATTGTGCACGATTCCTGTCTCCCTATCCCACTTGAAATACTGTGCACAGTTCCGCTCTTCCTATCCCACTTGGAATATTGTGCACTGTTCTGGTCTCCTTATCCCACTTGGAATACTGTGCACAGTTCCAGTCTCCACATCCCACTTGGAATACTGTGCACAGTTCCCGTCTCCGTATTCCACTTGGAATACTGTGCACAGTTCCCATCTCTGTATCCCACTTGCAATACTGTGCACAGTTCCGCTCTCCCTATCCCACTTGGAAAACCGTGCACAGTTCCACTCTCCCTATCCCACATGGAATACTGTGTACAATTCTCGTCTCCGTATCCCACTTGGAAAACTGTGCACTGTTCCAGTCTCCCTATCCCACTTGGAATACTGTGCACAGTTCCGGTCTCCGCATCCCACTTGGAATACTGTGCACAGTTCCCGTCTCCGTATCCCACTTGGAATACTGTGCACAGTTTCCGTCTCCATATCTCACTTGGAATACTGTGCACAGTTCCGGTCTTCCTATCCCACTTGGAATACTGTCCACAATTCTGCTCTCTATCCCACTTGGAATACTGTGCACAGTTCCAGTCTCCCTATCCTACTTGGAATACTGTCCAGAATTCTGCTCTCTATCCCACTTGGAATACTGTGCACAGTTCCAGTCTCCCTATCCCACTTGGAATACTGTCCAGAATTCTGCTCTCTATCCCACTTGGAATACTATGCACAGTTCCAGTCTCCCTATCCCACTTGGAATACTGTCCAGAATTCTGCTCTCTATCCCACTTGGAATACTGTGCACAGTTCCAGTCTCCCTATCCCACTTGGAATACTGTCCAGAATTCTGCTCTCTATCCCACTTGGAATACTGTGCACAGTTCCAGTCTCCCTATCCCACTAGCTTGCAAGTTCAGCAGGTAATTGGGAACCTTCTCTGAACGGCCTCCAGCATAGATATATCCATCTTTAAGTAAGGATAAGGAGACCAAAACTGTTCGCAACTGTTAACATCCCGACAAAGAATAATTCCAGAAACAATTGTGTGTGTGCTGGTGAGGGGTGAACATTTACCTGGATAAAGAGAGGCCGTTCGTCCCGTTTCACTTTTATACAATCCACAATCAGTCGTTTCATTGCCTTTGGACAGTTGCTGTACACTTTACCGAGGTCAGGGGTCAGATATCCGCGGCCCACCATGAAAATGATCTGAGACAGAGGCATCGTGTTAATACCCGCTTGTCTTTTCTTCCTGCCCTGGGTTCCTGTCAGCATCCCCCCACCCCCAGTCTATCACCCACCCCACCCCGGGGTCCATCACTGACTCTTGCCTCCACGCTGGCCCGTCACCCACACCCATTCCCCAGGTTCCCGGTCCGTCACAGATTCGGTCCCCGGTGTGCAACCTACTCTGCTCCCCTTGTGCATCTGGTCCGAGAAGCTCAGCCACCCTCCAGGACAAAGCAGCTTCCCCCCCACCCCCTGCCCCGCTCGATCGACACGCTAACCACCCACCCTCGACATTCACTCCCTCCACCACCAACGCACAGCAGCAGCAGTGTGTACCGTCTACAAGATGCACTGCAGCGACTCACCAAGGCTCCTTCAACAGCGCCACCCAAACCCACCACCTCTATCTAGAGGGACAAAGGGCAGCGCTGACACATAGTAACACCACCACCTGGATGCCGCCCTCTGCAAGCTACCTGCCATCCTGACTTGGAAATATTTCACTTGTTCCTTCATTGCCGCTGGGTCAAAGTCCTGGCACTCCCTTCTTCAGAGCGCTGTGGGTGGCAGGGTGGTTAGCACTGCTGCCTCACAGCGCCAGGGACCCGGGTTCGATTCCCGGCTTGGGTCACTATCTGTATGGAGTCTGCACATTCTCCCCGTGTCTGCGTGGGTTTCCTCCGGGTGCTCTGGTTTCCTCCCACAGTCCAAAGATGTGTAGATTAGGGGGATTGGCCATGCTAAATTACCCTTTAATGTCCAAAGATGTGTAGGTTAGGTGGACTGGCCATGCTAAATTGCCCCTTAGTGTTCAAAGATGTGCAGGTTAGGTGGGATTGGCCATGCTAAATTGCCCCTTAGTGTCCAAAGATGTGTAGGTTACGTGGATTGGCCATGCTAAATTACTCTTTGGTGTCCAAAGATGTGCAGGTTAAGTGGATTGGCCATGCTAAATTACTCTTTGGTGTCCAAAGATGTGCAGGTTAAGTGGATTGGCCATGCTAAATTGTCCCTTAGTGTCTAAAGATGTGCAGGTTAAGTGGATTGGCCATGCTAAATTGCCCCTTAATGTCTAAAGATGTGCAGGTTAAGTGGATTGGCCATGGGAAATGCGTGGGGTTACTGAGGATGAGGCAGGGGAGAGGAACTCGGTAAGATACTTGTCAGAGAGTTGGTGCAGACTTGATGGGCCAAATGCTTCTGCACTCTCGGGATTCTGTGATACACCACACGGGACTGCAGCGGTTCAAGAAGGCAACTCTCCCACCACATTCTCAAGGGGGCAATTAGGGATGGGTGCGCAATGCTAGGCCCGGCCAGGGATGCTCCATGAATAGGTTGAAATAAACCTCCATGGCTCCTGGTTGATTGCCTCCTCTGATCCACAGGAATTTGGTCTTCCATTCATTTTCTACCCTGATCCCTGGGTGGTCAAGGATTCCTTACCCAAAGTTCTAAGTCTATTAAAAGACTCTGTCCACTGGCTCAGTAGGTCTGATGTGAGCCTGACACAGAAGGTCATGTGTTTGAGTCCCCACTGCAGAGCCATGAGTGCTGTAACCCTCTCCAGGGAGTATTGGCTCAGTTGGGAACACTATCCCGAGTGGATGGTGGAATGTTCAAGTCCGTTTTTTGGTCCCCCAGCAGAAGCACTGATGCACCAGTTCAGTGCTGAGTGAGCGCCGCACTGTGGGAGGGTCAGTGCTGAGGGAGCGCCGCACTGTGGGAGGGTCAGTGCTGAGGGAGCGCCGCACTGTGGGAGGGTCAGTGCTGAGGGAGCGCCGCACTGTGGGAGGGTCAGTGCTGAGGGAGCGCCGCACTGTGGGAGGGTCAGTGCTGAGGGAGCGCCGCACTGTGGGAGGGTCAGTGCTGAGGGAGCGCCGCACTGTGGGAGGGTCAGTGCTGAGGGAGCGCCGCACTGTGGGAGGGTCAGTGCTGAGGGAGCGCCGCACTGTGGGAGGGTCAGTGCTGAGGGAGCGCCGCACTGTGGGAGGGTCAGTGCTGAGGGAGCGCCGCACTGTGGGAGGGTCAGTGCTGAGGGAGTGCTGCACTGTGGGAGGGTCAGTGCTGAGGGAGTGCTGCACTGTGGGAGGGTCAGAGTTGGGAGAGCACCGCACTGTCAGAGGATCAGCGCTGAGGGAGCGCCGCACTGTTGGAGGGTCAGTGCTGAGGGAGCGCCGCACTGTCAGAGGGTCAATGCTGAGGGAGTGCCGCACTGTCAGCAGGTCAGTGCTGAGGTAGTGCCGCATTGTGGGAGGGTCAGTGCTGAGGGAGCGCCGCACTGTGGGAGGGGGCGCCGCATTGTCAGAGGGTCAGTGCTGAGGGAGCACCGCACTGTGGGAGGGTCAGTGCTGAGGGAGCGCTGCACTGTGGGAGGGTCAGTGCTGAGGGAGCGCCGCACTGTGGGAGGGTCAGTGCTGAGGGAGCACCGCACTGTGGGAGGGTCAGTGCTGAGGGAGCGCCCGCACTGTGGGAGGGTCAGTGCTGAGGGAGCGCCCGCACTGTGGGAAGGTCAGTGCTGAGGGAGCGCCGCACTGTGGGAGGGTCAGTGCTGAGGGAGTGCTGCACTGTGGAAGGGCCAGCGCCGAGGGAGCGCCATACTGTGGGAGGGTCAGTGCTGAGGGAGCGCTGCACTGTGGGAGGGTCAGTGCTGAGGGAGTGCAGCACTGTGGGAGGGCCAGCGCCGAGGGAGCGCCATACTGTGGGAGGGTCAGTGCTGAGGGAGCGCTGCACTGTGGGAGGGTCAGTGCTGAGAGAGTGCCGCACTGTGTGTGAGGGTCAGTGCTGAAGGAGTGCCGCACTGTGGGAGGGTCAGTGCTGAGGGAGTGCCACACTGTGGGAGGGTCAGTGTTGAGGGAATGCTGCACTGTCAGAGGATCAGCGCTGCGGGAGTGCCGCACTGTGGGAGGGTCAGTGCTGAGGGAGCGCCATACTGTGGGAGGGTCAGTGCTGAAGGAGCGCCGCACTGTGGGAGGGTCAGTGCTGAGGGAGGGTCAGTGCTGAGGGAACGTTTCTCCATTTCCCTGTCCATTGCTGATCCTTTTCATGGAAACTAAAAGCAGGAGGAGGCCATTCGGCCATTTCGTATGATGATGGCTGATCATCCAATTCAATCTCCTGATCCCCCCCTTCCCCCCCATATCCATTGACCCTTTAGCCCCAAGAGCTATCTCTACTTTCTTCTTGAAATCACACACCCTTTTGGCCTCAACTACTTTCTGTGGGAGTGAATTCCACACATTCACCACCCTCTGGGTGAAGAAATTTCTCCTCACCTCAGTTCTGAAAGGTTTACCCCTTATCCTCAAATCATGACCCCTAGTTCTGGACTCCCCCACTCTCGGAACATTCTTTCTGAATCTACCCTGTCTGACCCTGTTAGAATTTTATAAGTTTCTATGAGATCCCCTCTCACTTTTTTAAACTCCAGTGAATATAATCCTAACTGACTTAGTCTCTCCTCATATGACAGACCTGCCATCCCAGGAATCAGCCTGGTAAACCTTCGCTGTACTCCGTCTATAACCGGGACATCCTTCCTCAGATAAAGACACCAAAACTGCACACAATACTCCAGGTGTGGCCTCACCAACGCCCTGTACAATTGCAGCAAAACATATCTATCCCTAAACTCAAACCCTCTCGCTGTGAAGGGCAACATACCATCTGCCTTCTTTACTGCCTGCTGTACCTGCACGCTTACTCTCAGCGACTGATGCACAAGGACACCAAGGCCTCGCTGAGTATCCGCCTCTCTCAATTTACACCCATTCCAGTAATAATCTGTCTTCCTATTATTGCTACCAAAGTGGATAACCTCACATTTATCCACATTAAACTGCATCTGCCATGCAGATACCCACACACTCAGCCTGTCCAAATCACACTGACGCATCTCTGCATCCTCCTCACAGCAAATCCTCCCCCCAACTTTGTATCATCTGCAAATTTGGAGATAATACATTCAGTTCCCTCTTCCAAATCATTAATATATAATGTGAATAGTTGGGGTTCTAGCACCGATCCCCGCGGAACCCCACCAGTCACTGCCTGCCAATCAGAAAAAGACCCATTTCTGCCAACTTTTCCCTGGATTCTGCTCCATCGCCGATTCTTTCCCTGGTCTCTCACTGACTGACCAACTCCCCCAGCAGAAGTAGACCTCCTTGGTTCCAAGTCTGGTACTGTCATTGCCACATTCGAAGGCACTCTCTGTCCAGCCTCACTGCTGTGTATCCGTGCCCATACCTGGTCTCGGTTATTGATGTGTGAATACGGCAGTGTGCCCGTCATGATCTCATAAAGAACTATTCCATAGGCATAAACATCGGACTGGAAGCTGTAGGGATTATTGTTTTGCATCCGGATCACCTCCGGAGCCTGGGAGAGAACAGAAGAAAGGGCAATCAGTGGAAAACTCAATGACTGCCAGGGATGTGTGTGTGAGAGACACAAACAGATTCATACACCCACAAAAACATAGACTCAGGCAAACACAGGCCTGTGCAAACGCACACGGAAAGATGTGTGTGCAGAGTTACACCGGTACGCTGAGCCACACGGCACATACAAGCACGGGGCACGCAGGCAGACAGGGGAGCGCAGCAAGGCAGGGGCGCGCAGGCAGACAGGGGAGCGCGGCAAGGCAGGGGCAATGCGGGCAGACAGGGGAGCGCAGCAAGGCAGGGGCAATGTGGGCAGACAGGGGAGCGCAGCAAGGCAGGGGCAATGCGGGCAGACAGGGGAGTGCAGCAAGGCAGGGGCAATGCGGGCAGACAGGGGAGCGCAGCAAGGCAGGGGCGCGCAGGCAGACAGGGGAGCGCAGCAAGGCAGGGGCAATGCGGGCAGACAGGGGAGCGCAGCAAGGCAGGGGCAATGCGGGCAGACAGGGGAGCGCAGCAAGGCAGGGGCAATGCGGGCAGACAGGGGAGTGCAGCAAGGCAGGGGCAATGCGGGCAGACAGGGGAGCGCAGCAAGGCAGGGGCAATGCGGGCAGACAGGGGAGCGCGGCAAGGCAGGGGCGCGCAGGCAGACAGGGGAGCGCAGCAAGGCAGGGGCAATGCGGGCAGACAGGGGAGCGCAGCAAGGCAGGGGCAATGCGGGCAGACCTGCATACAGCTACAGACATACACAAAGACAGACATACATGAACTGAGATACACAAAAACAGACATGTATAGGCACACACACAATGTTGATGCTCCAGGTTCGGGGGGGGTGGTGGGGTTGTACTCACCATCCACAGTATGGAGCCGCTGGGCTGCTCCACTTGCTGGGAGCCACTCCATCGCGACTTCACCGTTGCCAGCCCGAAGTCCCCGATCTTCACCGTCAACCCCTCATGGAGGAAAATGTCTGAACGACAGTCGTGAAGGGAAACCTTTCAACGAAGCTCTCTCTGGAGGGAAGCGGAGGTGAGCGCTGACCTTTCACCCCCCCCCACCCCAGCGCTGACTTTTCACCCCCCCCCCACCCCAGCGCTGACCTTTCACCCCCCCCACCCCAGCGCTGACCCTTCACCCCCCCACCCCAGCACTGACCCTTCACCCCCGTGTGACCATTCACGCTGCCAGCGTGACCCTTGATCCTCCCAGCGCTGACCTTTCACCCCCAACGCTGACCCTTCAACCCCCCCACCCCAGCGTTGACCCTTCATCCCCCCACCGCTGACCCTTCACACCCCCAGCGCTGACCCTTCACCCCCCCAGCGTTGACCCTTCATCCCCCCAGCGCTGACCCTTCACCCCCCCAGCGCTGACCCTTCACCCCCCCAGCGCTGACCCTTCACCCCCCCAGCGCTGACCCTTCATCCCCCCAGCGCTGACCCTTCATCCCCCCAGCGCTGGCCCTTCACCCCCCCACCGCTGACCCTTCACCCCCCCCACCGCTGACCCTTCATCCCCCCAGCGCTGACCCTTCACCCCCCCCAGCGCTGACCCTTCACCCCCCCTAGCGCTGACACTTCACCCACCCCAGCGCTGACCCTTCACCCACCCCAGCGCTGACCCTTCACCTCATCCCAGTGCTGGCTCTTCACCCCCACCCCCCAGCACTGACACTTCACCCCCCCCCAGCGCTGATCCTTCACCCCCCCAGTGCTGACCCTTCACCCCCCCCAGCGGTGACCCTTCACGCCCCCCCCCCCCCAGCACTGGCCCTTCAACCCCACCCCGCCCCCCCCCCCCCCACCCCCCCACCCCCCCAGCGCTGGCCCTTCAACCCCCCCCCCCCCGCCCCCCCCTCCCCCCCCAGCGCTGGCCCTTCAACACCCCCCGCCCCCGCCCCCCCCCCCTCCCCCCCCAGCGCTGGCCCTTCAACCCCACCCCGCCCCCCCCCCAGCGCTGGCCCTTCCACCACCCCCTCCAGTGCAGACCAGGCACCCCCTCCAGTGCAGACCAGGCACCCCCCCCCCTCCCCCCCGTATCAGGTCCTGTCCCCCATACCCGCCAACAGGACGGGTGGAGGGTGCCCCCTGGTATCAGGGAGGAGAAGTGAGCACTCCTCCTGTTGCCACTGCAGGAGAGAGGATGGTATCGCGGAGGAGCTGGTTGGGGTACTGAGCCTCCAGTAGGCCCAACGCCCTCATGCCTCCTCGACCAGAAGCGAGGAGGGAAGAGCCAGCCGTGTGGAATTAAATGCTGCAAGGATACTGTTCGATTTCAAATCCCTGTGGATGATATTCTTGGCGTGAAGATAACTAAAAGACAAGGAGACAAGGTTAAAGGGGAAAGCGTATTGGAGGCTGGGGGGCTGGGAGTTCCGTTTGATGTCCCTATCTTTGTGTTTTTGCAACGTTTCTATCCCTTTTCAATGTAAAATTGAGTAAAGGCCCTGGTGTGTCTGTGTGAGCGTGTGAGCGTGTCTGTGTGAGCGTGTCTGTGCACGCGAGCATTTGTGTGATCGGGTGCTTGCGTGCGTGGTGTCGCGCCCACCAGGAACCAGCTCCCAAAACACCTATCGGCTGCTTACACCCAGCACTCACTGAGCGACTGACTGCACATTATTCAGTCACTGCCCGTCACTGATGGGTTACTCACCCCCACTGCACTCAGCTCCATCTGTAACCTCCAGCCCCACAACCCTCCCTATCTCTGTAACCTCCTCCAGCACCTACACCCCCTCCCTATCTCTGTAACCTCCTCCAGCCCCAACAACACTCCCTATCTCTGTAACCTCCTCCAGCCCCTACACCCCCTCCCTATCTCTGTAACCTCCTCCAGCCCCAACAACCCTCCCTATCTCTGTAACCTCCTCCAACCCCTACAACCCTCCCGATCTCTGTAACCTCCTCCAGTCCCTACAACCCTCCCTATCTCTGTAACCTCCTCCAGCCCCACAACCCTCCCTATCTCTGTAACCTCCTCCAGTCCCTACAACCCTCCCTATCTCTGTAACCTCCTCCAGCCCCACAACCCTCCCTATCTCTGTAACCTCCTCCAGCCCCTACAACCCTCCCTATCTCTGTAACCTCCGCCAGCCCCTACACTCCCTCCCTATCTCTGTAACCTCCTCCAGCCCCTACAACCCTCCCTATCTCTGTAACCTCCTCCAGCCCCTACAATCCTCCCTATCTCTGTAACCCCCCTCCAGCCCCTACAACCCTCCCTATCTCTGTAACCCCCTCCAGCCCCTACACCCCCTCCCTATCTCTGTAACCTCCTCCAGCCCCTACAATCCTCCCTATCTCTGTAACCCCCCTCCAGCCCCTACAACCCTCCCTATCTCTGTAACCCCCTCCAGCCCCTACACCCCCTCCCTATCTCTGTGACCTCCTCCAGCCCCTACACCCCCTCCCTATCTCTGTGACCTCCTCCAGCCCCTACACCCTCCCTATCTCTGTAACCTCCTCCAGCCCCTACACCCTCCCTATCTCTGTAACCTCCTCCAGCACCTACAACCCTCCCTATCTCTGTAACCTCCTTCTGCCCAAAAAAACACTCTGGAAATGCCTTAAACTACAACACTCCGAAATCTCCTCCAATCGCAGCCTCTTGCACCTTCTCCGCTTCCCATCGCTTCACCAAGCTATAGGCTGATTGGTTCCTCACTCCATTTACTGCTCTAATTGGTTAATCTTTCCATTCCCTGCTCTGATTGGTTACTCTCCCCATTCCCCGCTCTGATTGGTTAATCTCTCCATTCCCCGCTCTGATTGGTTACTCACTCCATTCCCCGCCCTGATTGGTTACTCTCCCCATTCCCCGCTCTGATTGGTTACTCTCCCCATTCCCCGCTCTGATTGGTTACTCACTCCATTCCCCGCCCTGATTGGTTACTCTCCCCATTCCCCGCTCTGATTGGTTACTCACTCCATTCCCCGCCCTGATTGGTTACTCTCCCCATTCCCCGCTCTGATTGGTTACTCTCCCCATTCCCCGCTCTGATTGGTTCCTCAGCCCATTCCCCGCTCTGATTGGTTACTCTCCCCATTCCCCGCTCTGATTGGTTCCTCAGCCCATTCCCCGCTCTGATTGGTTACTCACTCCATTCCCTGAGCTGTTTGGCGAGCAATGTCAATGAGTTGGAAGGTGTCGAATTTGGTCTCGAGGACGTGGAGGTGACGGTACAGGCTGCTGCTCTCACACCACTGAGTGACGATGGCCATCTGCGGCTTGGTCATGAATCCCATGAAGAGCAGGATGTTTACGTGTCTCGTTTTCCTGCAAAAATTTAGAGAGAAGGAGATTGGTTCATGAGAACTCGAGGGAGCAGGAGTAACGCCCCTCCCTAAAGCAGACACACGCAAACTCCGGGGGAGTAACATCCCCCCCACCCCCACCCCGCAGCAGACACAAACACACAACCCCGGGGAGCAACCCACTCCCGAGAGCAGACTCACACAACCCCCGGGGAATAACATCCACCACCCCACCCCCCGCCCGGAGCAGACACACACAATCCCAGGGAGTAACCCCCCTCCCTCTCCAGTGCAGACACAGACACAACCCCGGGGAAACACCCCCCCCAACCTCCCTAGAGCAGACACATAATCCCAAGGAGTAACCCCTCCCGCTCCCCAGAGCAGACACACACAACCCCGGGGAGTAACGCCCCTCCCTAAAGCAGACACACGCAAACTCCGGGGGAGTAACATCCCCCCCACCCCGCAGCAGACACAAACACACAACCCCGGGGAGTAACCCACTCCCGAGAGCAGACTCACACAACCCCCGGGGAATAACATCCATCCCCGCCCCCCCACCGGAGCAGACACACACAACCTCGGGGAGTAACGCCCCTCCCCAGGGCACACACACACAACCCTGGGGAGTGACCCCCCCCTCCCCAGATCAGACACACACAACCCCGGGGAGTAACCCCCTTCCCCCAGAGCAGACACACACACAACCCCGGGGAGTAACCCCCTTCCCCCAGAGCAGACACACACACAACCCCGGGGAGTAACCCCCTTCCCCCAGAGCAGACACACACACAACCCCGGGGAGTGACCCCTCCCCAAAGCAGACACGCACACAACACCGGGGAGTAACCCCCCCTCCCCAGAGTAGACACACACAACCCTGGGGGAGTATCACCCCCCGGCCCCCACCCCTCCCCCCGCCCCCAAGCACTGCGTCCCTCTGCCCTCAACATGCTCCACCTTGAAATCTCACCAACCCCACCCCGCTCAAAACTCTCCATCTTGCTCCTCTCCATCCCTGACTCCACTCCATCTCCCTTTTTCCCTCTCGCTCCCCGACTCCTCCCCTCTGTCCCTGACCGCCCCCCCCCCAACTCCCCCAAATTCACTGCCTCCATCTCACTCTGACTTTCCTGTCTCCCTCTCTCTCTTACTCCCCCTTTTAATTCCTGTCTTCCTCGCTGCCTCTACTCCTGACCTTCCTCATTCTCTTTCTCTGCCTGGCGCACACTCCCCCTGTCCCAGTCCCATTTTCCCTGTTTGTCCCCCTCTCTCTTTCTCTCGCTCCCTCTCTACCCCGACTCTGTCTCCCGGTCTCTGTTCATGTCTCTCATTCTCTCTCTTGTCCCTGTCTCTCTCTCTCTCCCTCTCTTGTTCCTGTCTCTCTCTTTCCCTCTCTTGTCCCTGTCTCTCTCTCTCTCCGTCTCTTGTTCCTGTCTCTCTCTCTCTCCGTCTCTTGTTCCTGTCTCTCTCTCTCTCCCTCTCTTGTTCCTGTTTTTCTCTCTCTCTCTCGTTCCTGTTTTTCTCCCTCTCTCGTCCCTGTCTCTCTCTTTCCCTCTCTTGAACCTGTCTCTCTCTCCCTCTCTTGTTCCTGTTTTTCTCTCTCTCTCTCGTTCCTGTTTTTCTCCCTCTCTCGTCCCTGTCTCTCTCTTTCCCTCTCTTGAACCTGTCTCTCTCTCCCTCTCTTGTTCCTGTTTTTCTCTCTCTCTTGTCCCTGTCTCTCTCTCTCCGTCTCTTGTTCCTGTCTCTCTCTCTCTCTCCGTCTCTTGTTCCTGTCTCTCTCTCTCTCTCCGTCTCTTGTTCCTGTCTCTCTCTCCGTCTCTTGTTCCTGTCTCTCTCTCTCCGTCTCTTGTTCCTGTCTCTCTCAATCTCCCATATTTAAGAAAATATGAATTAGGAGCCAGGAGGCCAGTCAGCCCCTCATGTCTGATCTGATTGAAGCCTCAACTCCACTTTCCTGTCTGTCGCCCCTCCCTCCATAATCCTCAACACCACCCCCCCCGCCCCCCAACTTGTATCACAGAATCATAGAATCCCTATAGTGCAGAAAGAGTCCATTCAGCCCATCGAGTCTGTGCCTACCACAATCCCAGCCAGGCCCTATTCCCATAACTCCACACATTTACCCTGAGATCCTCTCAGCATCCATCCTGTCAAACCCCGCCTCAGAACCTTGTTTCCTTAAACTCTCGCATGCTCTCTCTTCCTCTCTGCAAGCCTTTCTCCTGCTTCATTCTCTCCCTGTCGCTCTGACTCCCTGCCCACCCTCTTGCCCCGCACTCCCTTCGTCCACCCCGACCTCACCGTTCCCATGAGACCAGGAGATATAGGAGCAGAATTAGGTCATTCGGCTCATCGAGTCTGCTCCACTATTCAATCATGGCTGATAAGTTTCGCCGCCCCGTTCTCCTGCTGTTCCCCCCCAGAACCTTTGATCCCTTTACAATCAAGAACCTATCTATCTCAGTCTTAAATATACTCAATGACCCGACTTCCTCTCATAGAAATCATAGAAACCCTACAGTTCAGAAGGAGGCCATTCGGCCCATCGAGTCTGCACCGACCACAATCCCACCCACCCAGGCCCTACCCCCACATATCTGTGGCAATGATTTCCACAGATTCACCACTCTCTGGCTGAAGAAATTCCTCCTCATCCTGGTTCTGAAGTGTTGTCTCTTTACTCTGAGGCTGTGCCCTCGGATCCTCGTCTCTCCCACTAATGGAAACATCTTCCCCACGTCCACTCTATCCAGGCCTTTCAGTATTCTGTAAGTTTCAATGAGATCCCCTCCTCATCTTTCCAAACCCCATCATACAGACCCAGAGTCCTCAAACGTTCCTCATACGTCAAGCTTTTTATTCCCGGGATCATTGACGTGAACCTCCTCTCGACCCGCTCCAGGGCGAGCACATCCTTGCTTAGATACGGGACCCAAAATTGCTCCCAATATTCCAAATGTGGTCTGGCAGAGCCTTATAAAACTTCAGCAGTACATTCCCGCTTCTGCATTCTAGTCCTCTCGAAATGAATGCTAACATTGCATTTGCCTTCCTAACTAACAACTCAACCTGCAAATTAATCTCAAGAGAATCTTGAACGAGGACTCCCGAGTCCCTTTGTGCTTCTGATTTCTGAATTCACTCCCCATTTAGAAAATAGTCCATGCCTCTATTCTTCCTACCAAAGTGCATAACCTCACACTTCCCCACGTTGTATTCCACTCCCTCCTCGCCCTCATTTGCACGCACACGTTCGTAACAGTCTCCCAGTTAGCTGCACTTCGACACGAACCCTGCGGACAGACATGCCCGAGGCAGTACGGAACTTGCAGTCAACATAAAGCAACCCTTGCCTTGTCGAAACTTTGTATGCGCAAGAATGCCACCACGAGGGGAAAACAACAACTTTAGGCCGAAAGAGGACAGATTGGTTGGCAAGCGGACTCTGATTGGTAGAGGTGATGCCAAGGAGGACGCACCAGTTGAAGGTGACTGGCAGTTAACTGCCAAGCACAGTTCACTTCTCAAACAGCATCGAGTTGTTTCCCTTACACTGGTGTGCTTGCGGATTGGTTCTGATACATGTCGGGAAGTCGAAAAGCATTGACAAAAAAAGGTCTCACTGTTTGCTTTTTTTTTAAGCATTACTCAAGCCTGATGCAGGAATGATGTTTCCGCTGGCTGGGGGGTGGGGGTGGGGTTTACAATAAGCCGATCACAGTCTCAGGATTGAGATGTGGAAAAATGTCCTCATGCAGAGGGGGATGAACCGGTAGAATTCTCTGCCACCTAATGCTATGGAGGCAAAGTCACTGAATGGATTTAAGAAGGAAATAGATAAGATTTATCTTCTCAGATAAGGGGGTAGCATGGTGGCACAGTGGTTGGCACTGCTGCCTTGCAGCGCCAGAGACCTGGGTTCAATTCCGACCTCAGGAGATTGTGTGAAGTTTGCATGTTCTCCCCATGTCTGTGTGGGTTTCCTGCAGTTTCCTCCCATCGTCCAAAGTTATGCAGATTAGGTGGATTGGCCATGCTACATTGCCCCTTAGTGCCCAAAGATGTGTACATATAGTGGATTGGCCATGGTAAATTGCCCCTTAGTGTCCAAAGATGTGTAGGTTAGGTGGATTGGCCATGCTAAATTGCCCCTCAGTGTTCAAAGATGTGTAGGTTAGGTGGATTGGCCATGCTAAATTGCCCCTCAGTGTTCAAAGATGTGTAGGTTAGGTTGATTGGCCATGCTAAATTGTCCCTTAGATATTAGCAGGGTAAACACATGGGCCATCACATCTTTGAACACTGAGGGACAATTTAGCATGGCCAATCCACCTAACCTATACATCTTTGGACACTAAGGGGATAGGGCCTGGGTGAGATTGTTGTCGGTGCAGACTCCAAGGGCTGAATGGCCTCTTTCTGCTCGGTCGGGATCCTATTCCATGATTTCTAGGTTCTAAAGGGTTCCAGCAGTATGGGGAGAGGGCAGGAATGTGGCATTGAGGTAGAAGATCAGCCACGATCATATTTTGGGTCATGGCATGTGGGCGTCGCTGGCTGGGCCAGCATTTGTTGCCCATCTCTGCGGGCATGTAAGAGTCAAGCGTATTGCTGTGGCTCTGGAGCCACAGGTGGGCCAGACCAGGTAATGATAGCAGATTTCCTTCCCTAAAGGACATCAGCGAATGGCGGAGCAGACTCAAAGGGCCGAGTGGTCTAACTCCTGCTCCTACTGTCGACAGTTGTTTGCTGCAGCCAACCTGTAAGATGGATGCAGCGCCACAAGACTCTGAGAGTGGGGGTCTTATTGAGATTTCAGTTCCGGCGACACTTCCCGAGCCGGGAATACAGCGAGCGTCTGACCTGAGAACCTGCACTTCGTTCTTGAACGCCTGGAGCTGTTCTGGAGTCGGGTAAGTCACTTTCAAAATCTTAATCGCCACGTCACCTGCAAGATGTGGGGGGGGGCAGAAAAGGAGACATCAGAGAGTGAGGTGCTGGGCATCGAACAGACACGAGTTACAGACCGGAAAAAGCACACACTCTTCAACTCTTGGTTAGGCCGCGTTAGGGGTACTGCGTGCAGTTCTGGTTGCGACACTACCAGAAAGATGTGGAAGTTTTGGAGAGAGTGTAAAGAAGGTTCGCCAGGATGTTGCCTGGTCTCGAGGGCATTGAGTTTGAGGGGAGGCTGAATAAACTCTGATTGTTTTCACTAGAAAGATGGAAGGCTGAGGAGAGACTTGATAGAGGTCTACAAAATGATGAGAGGCACAGACAGGGTGGATAGTCAGAGGCTTTTCCCCCAGGGTGGAAGTGTCAATTACAAGGGGGCACAGGTTCAAAGTGAGAGGGGGAAAGTTTAAGGGAGATGTGCGGGGGACATTTTTCATGCAGAGAGTGGTGGGTGCCTGGAACACGCTGCCAGAGGTGGTGATGGAAGCAGGCACATTAGCAACATTTAAGAACCGTTGGATGGGTGCATGAATAGGGAGGGATGAGAGGGATACGGACCGAGTAAGGGCAGAAGGTTTATTTTAGTTTAGTTAGGCCATCATGATTGGCGCAGGTTTGGAGGCCCTGTTCCTGTGCTGTAGTTTTCTTTGGAGGAGACGGGTGATGACAAGCAGGGAGAGAGCTCCAGGGGAATGGGAAAGAAAGAATCCTGGGAGACGGAGAAGGAAGGTAAGAACAGACAGGAAGGATGGAGGTGGATTATTAATGTGATTTCAATGTCGATCTACCACGCGCAGTGAGGGAAAAGCAGACCACACTTCACGCCCTGGACTGCGTTAGCCCACAGGACGCGCCCTGGACTGTGTTAGCCCTCAAGACACACCCTGGACTGCGTTAGTCCACAATTCACAGCCTGGACTGCGTTAACCCATGCGTTACGCCCTGGACTGCGTTAGCCCACGCATCACGCCCTGGACTGCGTTGGCCCACGCGTCCCACCGCATTATACACACTGAACTGTTAGCTTCTGTGATGCACTCCACATTTAGATACCCACCTACAAAGCTGAGGCGGAGGGGGACGAGGCGGAGAGGGCCGAGGCGGGGGAGGCAAGGCGGGGGGGGGGTGAGGCAGAGGGGGCGAGGCGGAGTGGCGAGGCGGAGGGGGGGTGGTGAGGCAGAGGGGGGGTGGCGAGGCGGTGGGCAAGAGGCGGAGGCGAGAGGCGGAGGGGCGGGGGGCAGAGGGGGGGGGGCGGAGGAGGGGGGCGAGAGGCGGAGGGGCGGGGGGTGGAGGCGCGAGGTGGAGGAAAACAGACCTCGGGGACAGAGAGGCCGGCCTGTGCTGACCATTTTGCTTACCATGCCACTTGGCTTTGTACACCGTCCCGAACGATCCTGCCCCGATCCTTTTCAGAATGTTTATCTCACTGCTGTGGATTTCCCAGTAAATGCTGGAATCTCGATAAGGCCGTGCTCGCTGGAAATCCGAGCAAGATGGCATTAATCCCTCCAGCCAGAAAGGCCGAGTCCCCCCCCGCCCCCCACCCCCAAACCCGAATGGACACAGAGCGGGCTATGACACCAGCATGCAGCACCAAAGGCTTGGTCAACTAAGACACACAACCTGGACTGCATTAGCCCACAGGACACGTCCTGGACTGCATTAGCCCACAGGACATGCTCTGGACTGCGTTACCCCACGGGACACGCCCTGGACTGCTTTAGCCCAAGGGACATGTCCCGGACTGCGTTAGCCCACACTTCACAGCCTGGACTGCGTTAGCTCACAGTACACATTCTGGACTGCGTTAGCCCACAGGACACGCCCTGGACTGCGTTAGTCCATGCGTCATGCCTTGGACTGCTTTAGCCCACAGGACATGCCCTGGACTGCATTACCCATGCTTCACAACCTGGACTGCGTTAGCCCACCGGACACGTTCTGGACTGCGTTAGCCCACAGGACACGCCCTGGACTGCGTTAGCCCACAGGACACGCCCTGGACTGCGTTAGCCCACAGGACACGCCCTGGACTGCGTTAGCCCACAGGACACGCCCTGGACTGCGTTAGCCCACAGGACACGCCCTGGACTGCGTTAGCCCACAGGACACGCCCTGGACTGCGTTAGCCCACAGGACACGCCCTGGACTGCGTTAGCCCACAGGACACACCCTGGACTGCGTTAGCCCACAGGACACACCCTGGACTGCGTTAGCCCACAGGACACGCCCTGGACTGCGTTAGCCCACAGGACACGCCCTGGACTGCGTTAGCCCACAGGACACGCCCTGGACTGCGTTAACCCACGCATCACGCTCTGGACTGTGTTAGCCCACGCTTCACAGCCTGGACTGCGTTAACCTATGCGTTACACCTTGGACTGCGTTAAACTATGCATTGGTCTGCGTTAACCTACGCATTGGTCTGCGTGAAACCCATGCGACACGCCGTGGACTGCGTTAACCCATGTCTCATGCCCGAGACTGCGTTAGCCCATGCGTCATGCACCCTGGACTGTGTTAGCCCATGCGTCACGCCCTGGACTGCCTTAGCCCACGCGTCCCACCGCATTATGCACACTGAACTGTTAGCTCCTGTGATGCACTCCACATTTAGGTACCCACCGACAGCCCAAAGGAATAGGAAGTGGCCCATTCAGCCGGCTCCTGTTCCCCTGCCCTTCGTCTGCCAGTTACCCATTCCCTTCGTCCCCGCCCGCCCCCCGCCCCGTCACTGGTTTCCTGTCTCGTTCCTCTCAGCGGGCGCTAAAGGCGCTCAGCGTAAATAAGGAGCAGCAGCTGCATACCTGGAGTGTTGGGTACATTTCGGGGTCCTGATGCCCGTGCCCGCCCACGACCCGTGCGCCCGTCGTTCTGCTCACCACTTTCCTGCGGTCGTCTGACGAGGAGGACAGCTTCCGCTCGCGGTTGGGCGTCACCGGAGACTTGGGCTGCGGAGTCGAGGGTCCGTGAGGCGACGCCGAGTGCGGCGGGCTGGGCGACTGCTTCCGGCACCCTAGGGGGGGGGAGGGGGGAATCGAAAGGGGCGGGGGAATCAGAGTCACGTAGCTGAGGTCTGCAATACAACAAATTCCATCCCCAGTACCACACGTCAGCACCATCCCTGCACACTACCCTCTCCCAGTAAGGATATAACTGGGAGCAGGAGGCGGCCATTCAGCCCCTCGAGCCTGCTCTTCCATTCAATACAATCTCATCACGGTCTCTACTCCACTTTCCTGCCCGCCTGGAGAGGCTCCCTGCCCCTGCCTTTCGCCCTCCCCCTCTGCCTCTCGCTCGCCCGTTCTCTGCCTCTCGCTCGCCCGCTCTGTGTCTCGCTCGCTTGCCCTCCCCTCTGCCTCTCTCCCTCTCCCGCCCCCTGCCTCCCTCTCGCCCCCTGCCTTCCTCTCTCGCCCGCCCCCTGCCTTCCTCTCTCGCTCGCCCCCTGCCCCCTCTCTCGCCCGCCCCTGCCCCTCTCGTGCCCGCCCCTGCCCCTCTCGCGCCCGCCCCTGCCCCCCTCTCGCGCCCGCCCCCTGCCCCCCTCTCGCGCCCGCCCCCTGCCCCCCTCTCGCGCCCGCCCCCTGCCCCCCTCTCACGCCCTCGCTCCCGAGAACCCTTCAACCCCGTTACTCATTAAAAGTCTATCTATCTCCTCCTTAAATTTACTCAAAGTCCCAGCATCCAGCGCCCTCTGGGGTAGTGAATTCCACAGCCTCACCACCCTCTGGGACAGCTCATTTCCCCTCATTTCTGTTTTAAATCTGCCCTCCCTTAATCTGAAAACTGGGAACTCTCGTTCTAGATTCCCCCACAAGAGGAAACATCCTCTCTACTTTGTTAATCCCCCTCATCACTTCAATGAGATCTCCCCTCATATTAGGATCAAATATATTGGAATCATAGAATCGTACAGTGCAGAAGGAGGCCATTTGGCCCATCGAGTCTGCACCGACAACAATCCCACCCAGGCCCTATCCCCATAACCCCATGTATTTACCCTGCTAGTCCCCCTGACACAAAGGGGCAATTTCACATGGCCAATCCACCTAACCCGCACGTCTTTCAGGCTGTGGGAGGAAACCGGAGCACCCGGAGGAAACCCACGCAGACACGGGGAGAACGTGCAGACTCCACACAGACAGTGACCCAAGCCGCGAATCGAACGCAGGTCCCTGGTGCTGTGAGGCAGCAGTGCTAACCATATTCTACAGTGCACAGGCCTAAACTACCCAATCCTGCTTCATAAGTCAAAACCCTCATCTTTGGAATCAATCTAATCAACCTCCTCTGAGCCGCCTCCAATGTCACTGCATCCCTCCTCAGGTAAGGGGACCAAAACTGTACACAAGTTTCTAGGTGTCCAGATCGCTACCAACCTGTTCTGGTCCCTCCATGCTGTCACTGTGGTTAAGAAAGCCCCACCAACGCCTCTACTTTCTCAGGAGGTTAAGGAAATTCGGCATGTCCGCTACAACTCTCACCAATTTTTACAGATGCACCATAGAAAGCATTCTTTCTGGTTGTATCACAGCTTGGTACGGCTCCTGCTCTGCCCAAGACCGCAAGGAACTACAAAGGGTTGTGAACGTAGCCCAATCCATCACGCAAACCAGCCTCCCATCCATTGACTCCGTCTACACTTCCCACTACCTTGGAAAAGTACCCAGCATAATTATGGACCCCACGCGCCCCGGACATTCTCTCTTCCACTTTCTTCCATCGGGGAAAAAGATACAAAAGTCTGAGGACACGTACCGACCGACTCAAGAACAGCTTCTTCCCTGCTGCTGTCAGAGATTTGTTCGGACTTACCTTATATTAAGCTGATCTTTTGCTACACCCTAGCTATGACTGTAACACTACATTCTGCACTCTCTCCTTTCCTTCTCCCCTATGTATTCTATGAACGGTATGCTTTGTCTGTATAGTGTGCAAGAAACGATATTTTTCATTGCATACCAATACACGTGACAATAATAAATCAAATCAAAGTGCAGTCCCAACTAATGCTTTATACAGTCGCAGCAACCCTTCCCGACTTTCACACTCTGTTCCTTTCGCAATAAATGCCAAAATTCCACGTGAAAAAAGAACAAAGAAAATCGCAGCACAGAAACAGGCCATTCGGCCCTCCAAGCCTGCACCGACCATGCTGCCCATCTGAACTAAAACCCCCTACCCTTCCGGGGACTAGATCCCTCTATTCCCATCCTATTCATGTATTTGTCAAGACGCCCCTTAAAAGTCAAGACTGTATCTGCTTCCACTACCTCCCCCCGCAGCGAGTTCCAGGCTCCCACCACCCGCTGGGTAAAAAACCTGCCCCGTACATCTCCTTTAAACCTTGCCCCTCGCACCTTAAACCTGTGCCCCCTAATAATTGACTCTTCCACTCTGGGAATTTGCCTTCCCTATTACCTGCATCCTAGCTTTCTGCCATTCATACACAAGGATCCCCAGGTCCCTCTGCACCAAGAACTCCGAGGTTTCTCTCCATTTAGATAATAATTTGCCTTTGTATTCTTACCCACATTTGTATGCAGTTGTAAACTGCTTGTTTCATGATTGCAACTGACTAGCTCACCTATTTCAGTGGCTATGGTACCTACTAAGCTTGCTAGCGCCCCTCACAGTCTGAACCCACACACTGTATCGGCTAGCCCAGCCCCATACCCCAGCACCCCAGTCTGTGGCGTACTGCAAAGCTCCCCATCAGCACCCTCTGGCTCTGGAGGAGTCCAGGGCTGCAGGAGGTGGAACAGACTCCGAACATGACACAGCGACGTGCGAGGGAACTCACCGCCTGGGCCCTGCGATTTCAGTGCATCCTGCAAAGGAACGTGAGACTGTCAGCCAGAGAGAAAGGGTTCAGCACAGACAAGTTAAACTAAATGTGTCGGTCAGAAACTAGACTACACTGGCCCCCTGAACCCCAAAACCCAGTCACACAGGATCACACTGGCCCCCTGAACCCCAAAACCCAGTCACACAGGATCACACTGGCCCCCTGAACCCCAAAACTTAGTCACACAGGATCGCACTGCCCCCTGAACCCCAAAACCCAGTCACACAGGATCACACTGCCCCTTGAACCCCAAAACCCAGTCACACAGGATCACACGATCCCACTGAACCCCAATACTCAGTAACACAGGATCACACTGTCCCTGAACCCCAATACTCAGTAACACGGGATCACACTGTCCCCCTGAACCCCAATACCCAGTAACACAGGATCACACTGGCCCCCTGAACCCCAATACCCAGTAACACGGGATCACACTGTCCCTGAACCCCAATACCCAGTAACACGGGATCACATTGTCCCGGAACCCCAATACTCAGTAACACGGGATCACACTGTCCCTGAACCCCAATACTCAGTAACACGGGATCACACTGTCCCTGAACCCCAATACCCAGTAACACGGGATCACATTGTCCCGGAACCCCAATACTCAGTAACACGGGATCACACTGTCCCTGAACCCCAATAACTCAGTAACACAGGATCACACTGTCCCACTGAACCCCAATACCCAGTAACACGGGATCACACTGTCCCTGAACCCCAATACTCAGTAACACAGGATCACACTGTCCCACTGCACCACTGAACCCCAATACTCAGTAACACAGGATCACACTGTCCCACTGCACCCCAATACCCAGTAACACAGGGTCACACTGTCCACTGAACCCCAATACTCAGTAACACAGGGTCACACTGTCCACTGAACCCCAATACCCAGTAACACGGGATCACACTGTCCCGGAACCCCAATACCCAGTAACACAGGGTCACACTGTCCACTGAAACCCAATACTCAGTAACACAGGATCACACTGTCCCTGAACCCCAATACCCAGTAACACAGGGTCACACTGTCCACTGAACCCCAATACTCAGTAACACAAAATCACACTGTCCCGGAACCCCAATACTCAGTAACACGGGGTCACACTGTCCACTGAACCCCAATACTCAGTAACACGGGATCACACTGTCCCTGAACCCCAATACCCAGTAACACGGGATCACACTGTCCCTGAACCCCAATACCCAGTAACACGGGATCACACTGTCCCTGAACCCCAATACTCAGTAACACGGGATCACACTGTCCACTGAACCCCAATACTCAGTAACATGGGATCACACTGTCCCTGAACCCCAATACTCAGTAACACGGGATCAGCGTGTCCCCGGTGTGGTTGCGTGTGCAGGTGAAGTCCTCACCTCTATGACACTCATGTTAACGGGCGCTGTGGTGCTGGACATGTGAACGTTGGGGGTGGAAGTCGATCGCTGTCTCTGCAGCTGTCCTTCGGCAGGCGGGCACGGGAAGGTGAAGGCGGGCGGTACCAGCCTGCAGGACCAGAAGAAAAAAAACCTGTCAGAGGGTCAGTGCCCTTGGTGGGGTTCACACGAAGGGCGATGTCTCGGAAGATCTCCCGCAGTGTCCAATCTTTATCCGCCAAAGCAACGTGGCCCTGGGCGGGTATCCCCGCACTGTTATTTCACAATGCTGTGTGTGGGAGCTTGCTGTTTACATTCTGGCTCCCCTGCCAAGCACATGGCGACAGCAGCTCTCCCTGTCAGATAATCCCGTGGTGACCGACAGGACAGGAGCACAAGGTGAAGCGATGCGTTGGATACTGTCGAAGGTGACTCCCGCTTCCCTGCTTGAGGCGAGATTCCCCACCCGGCCTCCATTTCAGGAGTGCTTACGGAGGCATGCAGAGGCCAGGCTATTTCCCGTGGGGCGGGGAAGGGGGAGTGTGGGGGGAAGCGACGGTCCAGCAGCAGGTTACAGGGGCTCACCTTGAAGGCGGCTGAGGGGTCAGCAGTTGGCCGGTCCGGGGTGTGGGCATCGGTGACAGCGAAGCGTCATCATAGAGGTCGGGAGAGGTTGGACTGTGAAGAGAGACAGAGAGAGAGAGAGGGCAGAGTCAGTTAATCCCAGGGAGAAAGGAACAGCAACCCAGCCTGCAGCCTGTTACCCTGAAACTCACTCCCCTCTCCCCTTGCTCCCTCTGCGTACTTACTGCCCCCCTCTCTCCCTGCCCCCTCTGTGTAATCACTGCCCTCTCCCCCCGCTCGCTCTCCCTCCCCGGCTCCCTCTTAACCTGCTGCCGACCCCCACTCCCTCCCTCGCTGCTCACTCCCTTACCCCCACTCCCTCCCTCGCTGCTCACTCCCTTACCCCCACTCCCTCCCTCCATACTCATTCTCCACTCCCTCCCTCTGTACTCACTCCCTCCTCAGACCCTCTTCCCGTCCTCACTCCCTCCCTCTGTACTCACTCCCCCCTTAGACCCTCTTCCCGTACTCACTCCCCCCTCACTCCCTCCCTCCTCAGACCCTCTTCCCGTACTCACTCCCCCCTCACTCCCTCCCTCCGTACTCACTCCCTCCTCAGACCCTCTTCCCGTCCTCACTCCCTCCCCCTGTACTCACTGCCCCCTTAGACCCTCTTCCCGTACTCACTCCCCCCTCACTCCCTCCCTCCTCAGACCCTCTTCCCGTACTCACTCCCCCCTCACTCCCTCCCTCCTCAGACCCTCTTCCCGTACTCACTCCCCCCTCACTCCCTCCCTCCTCAGACCCTCTTCCCGTACTCACTCCCCCCTTAGACCCTCTTCCCGTACTCACTCTCCCCTCACTCCCTCCCCCTTTACTCACTCCCTCCCCCTGTACTCACTCCCCCCTCACTCCCTCCCTGTATACTCACTCTCCCCTCACTCCCTCCCTCCGTACTCACACCCCCCTCACTCCCTCCCTGTATACTCACTCTCCCCTCACTCCATCTTACCGTACTCACACTCCCCCCATTCGCTCCCTCCCTCCCTCCCTCCGTCGTCACTCTTCCCGGGGACTCACTATTTGCCCAGGTCCAGGCACACGGTTGGCACCTTGCTGCTGCAGTGCTCATGGAACTTGTGCCCACAGGTCTGACAGCGGAAGCCGTGGAAGAGAAACTTCAGGCAGAAGTCGCAGAACGCCAGGTTGAAGAAGGTTTTCCGCACCTGCAGCGAGGGAGTAGGCAGCAGGCGGGTTATTGAATCGACCTTTCCCGGGGCTGGGTCAGACTGGCACCAGCCCATCCTGATACCTCACATCATACCGTAAAAAAGCAGCGGCATGGTCACACATCATCCTCACACCAAAACATACACAAACAAACATACTGCCATGTCCCAGACATGCACAACTATATACAGACATGAACCATATATACAGACACATGATTAACTCACAAATGCATTCTATACATATGCACTATGCACACACTATACATATAACACTATATATACACACATGTGCACTACATATACATACACTATATCCATGTGTGCACTTTACATGCAAACAAATACATACTTTACAAGGTACTGGTGAGGCCGCACCGAGAGTACTGTGTGCAATTTTGGTCCCCTTATTTGCGGAAGGATGTATTGGCCTTGGAGGGAGTACAGAGAAGGTTCACCAGGTTGATACCGGAGATGAGGGGGTTAGCTTATGAGGAGAGATTGAGTAGATTGAGCCTGTACTCGTTGGAGTTTAGAAGGCTGAGGGGAGATCTTACAGAGACATATAAGATAATGAAGGGGCTCAACAGGGTAGAGGCAGAGAGATTCTTTCCACTTCGAAAGGAAACAAGAACTAGAGGACACAGCCTCAAAATAAGGGGGAGTCAGTTTAGAACAGAGTTGAGGAGGAACTTCTTCTCTCAGAGGGTAGTGAATCTCTGGAATTCTCTGCCCATTGATGCAGTGGAGGCTACCTCGTTAAGTCACAGGTCGATAGATTTCTGATCAATAAGGGAATTAAGGGTTATGGGGAGTGGGCGGGTAAGTGGAACTAAACCACTATCAGATCAGCCATGATCTTATTGAATGGCGGGGCAGGCTCAAGCAGCCTACTCCTGCTCCTATTTCTTATGTTCTTATGTTCTTTATATACACATATATAAACATACCGACACATTACAGATATACATACATACTATAAACACTCACAATATACGTGCGCCCAGTGGGTGCGCTACACATACATGTGTGCGACAAACACGTGCATGCACTTTGTGTGTGCAGACATGTACAACTTACACGTGCTGGGGAGGTGGTGGCACAGTGGTATTGTCGCTGGACGAGTAATCCAGAGACCCAGAGTAATTCTCTCAGGACCCAGGTTTAAATCCCAACACAACAGATGATAAATTTAAACTCAAATCTGAAATTAAAAGTTTAATAAACAGCGCCACACTGGCTGAGGGTCAGTGCTGAGGGAGTGCCGCACTGTGGGAAGGTCGGTGCTGAGGGAGCGCCGCACTGTGGGAAGGTCGGTGCTGAGGGAGCGCCGCATTGTGGGAGGGTCGGTGCTGAGGGAGCGCCGCACTGTGGGAGGGTCGGTGCTGAGGGAGCGCCGCACTGTGGGAGGGTCAGTGCTGAGGGAGCGCCGCACTGTGGGAGGGTCAGTGTTGAGGGAGCACCGCACTGTTAGAGGGTCAGTGCCGAGGGAGCGCCACACTGTCCGAGGGCGAGTGCTGAGGGAGCACCGCACTGTCCGGGGGACTGTGCTGAGGGAGCACCGCACTGTCCGGGGGACTATGCTGAGGGAGCGCCGCACTGTCCGAAGTCAGTGCTGAGGGAGCACTGCACTGTGGGACGGTCAGTGCTGAGGGAGCGCCGCACTGTAGGAGGGTCAGTGCTGAGGGAGCACCACACTGTCCGAGGGTCAGTGCTGAGGTAGCACCGCACTGTCCGAAGTCAGTGCTGAGGGAGCACTACACTTTCGGAGGGTCACTGCTGAGGGAGCACCGCACTGTGGGAGGGTCAGTGGTGAGGGAGTGCCGCACTGTGGGAGGGTCAGTGCTGAGGGAGCGCCGCACTGTGGGAGGGTCAGTGCTGAGCAAGCGCTGCACTGTGGGAGGGTCAGTGCTGATGGAGCGCCGCACTGTAGGAGGGTCAGTGCTGAGGGAGCGCCGCACTGTGGGAGGGTCAGTGCTGAGTGAGTGCCGCACTGTGGGAGGGTCAGTGCTGAGGGAGCGCCGCACTGTGGGAGGGTCAGTGCTGAGTGAGTGCCGCACTGTGGGAGGGTCAGTGCTGAGTGAGTGCCGCACTGTGGGAGGGTCAGTGCTGAGTGAGTGCCGCACTGTGGGAGGGTCAGTGCTGAGGGATCGCCGCACTGTGGGAGGGTCAGTGCTGAGGGAGCGCCGTACTGTGGGAGGGTCAGTGCTGAGGGAGCGCTGCACTGTGGGAGGGTCAGTGCTGAGTGAGTGCCGCACTGTGGGAGGGTCAGTGCTGAGGGAGTGCCGCACTGTGGGCGGGTCATGCTGAGGGAGCACCGCTCTGTGGGAGGGTCAGTGCTGAGGGAGCGTCGCACTGTGGGAGGGTCAGAGCTGAGGGAGCGCCGCACTGTGGGAGGATCAGTGCTGAGGGAGCGCCGCACTGTGGGGGGGTTAGTGCTGAGGTAGCGCTGCACTGTGGGAGGGTCAGTGCTGAGGGAGTGCCGCACGGTGGGAGGGTCAGTGCTGAGGGAGCGCCGCACGGTGGGAGGGTCAGTGCTGAGGGAGTGCCGCACTCTGGGAGGGTCAGTGCTGAGGGAGTGCCGCACTGTGGGAGGATCAGTGCTGAGGAAGCTCCGCACTGTGGGAGGGTCAGTGCTGAGGGAGCGCCGCACTGTGGGGGGGTTAGTGCTGAGGTAGCGCTGCACTGTGGGAGGGTCAGTGCTGAGGGAGCGCCGCATTGTGGGAGGGTCAGTGCTGAGGGAGCGCCGCACTGTGGGAGGGTCAGTGCTGAGGGAGTGCCGCACTCTGGGAGGGTCAGTGCTGAGGGAGCGCTGCACTGTGGGAGGGTCAGTGCTGAGGGAGCGCCACACGGTGGGAGGGTCAGTGCTGAGGGAGCGCCGCACGGTGGGAGGGTCAGTGCTGAGTGAGTGCCGCACTCTGGGAGGGTCAGTGCTGAGGGACTGCCGCACTGTGGGAGGATCAGTGCTGAGGGAGCGCCGCACTGTGGGAGGATCAGTGCTGAGGAAGCTCCGCACTGTGGGAGGGTCAGTTCACTTTGGGACCAATACTTAGCCAGGATGCAATGTGACGTTGCTGTTTGTGGGATCTCACTGAGAGTTATTTTCTGTACCAGACGGCAGTGAGCAGACCTCACACAAAAGTAGTTGGGCTTTGCGCACTTGTTCCCCATTTTCCTTCCTCTCACTCAGAGGGAAGGACAGTGGATCGGTCTGGGGCTGGAGTGAACGGAAATCCCAACCATTCCCCGCCTCTGCAGTGTAACCACCAGTTAACTGGACCACTCAGGATCTCATTGAGAACCAGCAGCGGACAATCCACCCATCTCCAACTCCACACTTACAAAGTTGTGCATTGACAAGGGGACTTCCTCCAACACCTCGACCATCAGCTCCTCACCAACCAGTGGGGTGATATCTGTAGCCCAATCTGTTAACTTCTTGTGTCTGAAGGGAGACGGATGAAACACAGACATCAGCGGTTACAACACACAGACCATCAAACCCCATTCAGACCCACGTCTCACACTGCGCTGTCCCTCTGTATAACACAGTAAGAAGTTTAACAACACCAGGTTAAAGTCCAACAGGTTTATTTGGTAGCAAAAGCCACACAAGCTTTCGGAGCTCCAAGCCCCTTCTTCAGGTGAGTCACTTGGAGCTCTGAAAGCTTGTGTGGCTTTTGCTACCAAATAAACTTAGAACTTAGAAACCCTACAGCACAGAAAGAGGCCATTTGGCCCATCGAGTCTGCACCGACCACAATCCCACCCAGGCCCTATCCCCATATCCCTACATATTTACCCACCAATCCCTCTAACCTACGCATCCCAGGACACTAAGGGCAATTTTAGCATGGCCAATCAACCTAACCCGCACATCTTTGGACTGTGGGAGGAAACCGGAGCACCCGGAGGAAACCCACACAGGCACGAGGAGAATGTGCAAACTCCACACAGACAGTGACCCAAGCCGGGAATCGAACCCAGGTCCCTGGAGCTGTGAAGCAGCAGTGCTAACCACTGTGCTACCGTGCCGCCCACTCAGTCCAACGCCGACATCTCCACATCATGACTACCTCTGTATAACCACAGCTCACACATGCACTGTCCCTCTGTATAACCATGATGTGGAGATGCCGGCGTTGGACTGGGGTGAACACAGTAAGAAGTCTCACAACACCAGGTTAAAGTCCAACAGGTTTATTTGGTAGCAAATACCATAAGCTTTAGGAGCACAGCTCCTTCGTCAGATGGAGTGGAAATGTGCTCTCAAACAGCTCTGTATAACACACAGCCCACACTGCACTATCCCTCTGTGTAACACACAGCTCACACTGCACTGTCCCTCTGTGTAACACACAGCTCACACTGCACTGTCCCTCTGTATAACACACAGCCCACACTGCACTGTCCCTGTGTATAACACACAGCCCACATTACACTGTCCCTCTGTATAACACACAGCCCACACTGCACTGTCCCTCTGTATAACACACAGCCCACACTGCACTGTCCCTGTGTATAACACACAGCCCACACTGCACTGTCCCTCTGTATAACACACAGCCCACACTGCACTGTCCCTCTGTATAACACACAGCCCACACTGCACTGTCCCTGTGTATAACACACAGCCCACATTGCACTGTCCCTCTGTGTAACACACAGCTCACACTGCACTGTCCCTCTGTATAATACACAGCCCACACTGCACTTTCCCTGTGTATAACACACAGCCCACACTGCACTGTCCCTGTGTATAACACACAGCCCACATTGCACTGTCCCTCTGTGTAACACACAGCTCACACTGCACTGTCCCTCTGTATAATACACAGCCCACACTGCACTTTCCCTGTGTATAACACACAGCTCAGACTGCACTATCCCCCTGTATAACACACAGCCCACATTACACTGTCCCTCTGTATAACACACAGCCCACACTGCACTGTCCCTCTGAATAACACAGTAAGAAGTTTAACAACACCAGGTTAAAGTCCAACAGGACTCTGAATAACACACAGCCCAAACTGCACTGTCCCTGTGTAACACACAGCTAACACTACACTGTCCCTCTGTATAACACACAGCCCACACTGCACTGTCCCTGTGTAATACACAGACAAACTGCACTGTTCCTCTGAATAACACACAGCCCACACTGCACTGTCCCTCTGTATAACACACAGCCCACACTGCACTGTCCCTCTGTATAACACACAGCTAACACTACACTGTCCCTCTGTATAACACACAGCCCACACTGCACTGTCCCTCTGTATAACACACAGCCCACACTGCACTGTCCCTCTGTATAACACATAGCCCACACTGCATTGTCCCTCTGTATAATACAGCCCACACTGCACTGTCCCTCTGTATAACACACAGCTAACACTACACTGTCCCTCTGTATAACACACCGCCCACACAGCACGGTCCCTCTCTGAAACGCATATTCAGCATTGAGGCTTTACTTGCCCACACTCTGTACGGCCTATTCTGTCAGTGTAGTACTGCATATCCAGACTGAGCCCTATATCTGTGGACACTGGATTATCTGTGTAAACTCCCCAGTTAGTTGCTTAGATATACAGAGGGACAGTGCAGTGTGGGCTGTATTATACAGAGGGACAGTGTAGTGTTAGCTGTGTGTTACACAGGGACAGTGCAGTGTGGGCTGTGTTATTCAGAGGAACAGTGCAGTTTGTCTGTGTGTTACACAGGGACAGTGCAGTGTGGGCTGTGTGATATTGGCTGATAGCCAAGTTCCGCACACACGAGGACGGCCTCAAACCGGGATATTGGGTTCATGTCACACTATTTGTAACTCCCACAGAGTTTCACTGGCTGTCTTGTCTGGAGACAATACACATCTTTTTAGCCTGTCTTGATGCTCTCTCCACTCACATTGTTTTGTTTCTTAAAGACTTGATTAGTTGTAAGTATTCGCATTCCAACCATTATTCATGTAAATTGAGTCTGTGTCTTTATATGCCCTGTTTGTGAACAGAATTCCCACTCACCTGAAGAAGGGGCTTGCAGCTCCGAAAGCTTGTGTGGCTTTTGCTACCAAATAAACCTGTTGGACTTTAACCTGGTGTTGTTAAACATCTTACTGTGTTTACCCCAGTCCAACGCCGGCATCTCCACATCCTGTGTATAACACGCAGCTCACACTGCACTGTCCCTCTGTATAACACACAGCCCACACTGCACTGTCCCTTTGTATAACACACCGCCCACACAGCTCGGTCCCTCTCTGAAACGCATATTCAGCATTGATGCTTTACTTGCCCCCACTCTGTACGTCCTATTCTGTCAGTGTAGTACTGCATATCCAGACTGAGCCCTATATCTGTGGACACTGGATTATCTGTGTAAACTCCCCAGTTAGTTGCTTTCCACAATATCTCTCAGACACAAACACTGCTGTGAAGATCTCACCCATCGATGAATCTGTAGACTGCACAGCATTTCTGGGATAATCCGCGGACTTTCAGTGCTTTATCTAAGCTGTCGTTCACCGTCATCCCTTCACGCACATTTACCTGTGGAAAATCACAGCATATGTCTGATATGATGCAACAGGATGATGAATGTCGGAAAATCAAACACAACATTGCACAATGATTCCCAGTAATACTGAGCAAGAAAATAAGGAGCCAGTTTCACTCGGTATCTAACCCCGTGCTGTACCTGTCCTGGGAGTGTTTGATGGGGACAGTGTAGAGGAGCTTTACTCTGTATCTAACCCCGTGCTGTACCTGTCCTGGGAGATTTGATGGGGACAGTGGAGAGGGAGCTCTTCTCTGTATCTCATCCCGTGCTGTACCTGGCCTGGGTGTGTTTGATGGGGGACAGTGTAGAGGGAGCTTTACTCTGGATCTAACTCCGTGCTGTACCTGTCCTGGGAGAGTTTGATGGGGACAGTGTAGAGGGAGCTTTACTCTGTATCTAACCCCGTGCTGTACCTGTCCTGGGGGTGTTTGATGGGGACAGTGTAGGGGGAGCTTTACTCTGTATCTAACCCCGTGCTGTACCTGTCCTGGGAGTGTTTGATGGGGACAGTGTAAAGGGAGCTTTACTCTGGATCTAACCCCGTGCTGTACCTGTCCTGGGAGTGTTTGATGGGGACAGTGTAGAGGGAGCTTTACTCTGTATCTAACCCCGTGCTGTACCTGTGCCTGGGAGAGTTTGATGGGGACAGTGTAGAGGGAGCATTACTCTGTATCTAACCCCGTGCTGTACCTGTCCTGGGGGTGTTTGATGGGGACAGTGTAGGGGGAGCTTTACTCTGTATCTAACCCCGTGCTGTACCTGTCCTGGGAGTGTTTGATGGGGACAGTGCAGAGGGAGCTTTACTCTGGATCTAACCCCGTGCTGTACCTGTCCTGGGAGTGTTTGATGGGGACAGTGTGGAGGGAGCTTTACTCTGTATCTAACCCCGTGCTGTACCTGTCCTGGGGGTGTTTGATGGGGACAGTGTAGAGGGAGCTTTACTCTGTATCTAACCCCGTGCTGTACCTGTCCTGGGAGTGTTTGATGGGGACAGTGTAGAGGGAGCTTTACTCTGTATCTAACCCCATGCTGTACCTGTCCTGGGGGTGTTTGATGGGGACAATGTAGAGGGAGCTTTACTCTGTATCTAACCCCGTGCTGTACCTGTCCTGGGAGTGTTTGATGGGGGACAGTGTAGAGGGAGCTTTAAGAACATAGAACATAGAACATAGAACATTACAGCGCAGAACAGGCCCTTCGGCCCACGATGTTGCACCGACCAGTTAAAAAAAAACTGTGACCCTCCAACCTAAACCAATTTCTTTTCGTCCATGAACCTATCTACGGATCTCTTAAACGCCCCCAAACTAGGCGCATTTACTACTGATGCTGGCAGGGCATTCCAATCCCTCACCACCCTCTGGGTAAAGAACCTACCCCTGACATCGGTTCTATAACTACCCCCCCTCAATTTAAAGCCATGCCCCCTCGTGCTGGATTTCTCCATCAGAGGAAAAAGGCTATCACTATCCACCCTATCTAAACCTCTAATCATCTTATATGTTTCAATAAGATCCCCTCTTAGCCGCCGCCTTTCCAGCGAAAACAATCCCAAATCCCTCAGCCTCTCCTCATAGGATCTCCCCTCCATACCAGGCAACATCCTGGTAAACCTCCTCTGCACCCTCTCCAAAGCCTCCACATCCTTCCTGTAATGTGGGGACCAGAACTGCACACAGTACTCCAAGTGCGGCCGCACCAGAGTTGTGTACAGTTGCAACATAACGCTACGACTCCTAAATTCAATCCCCCTACCAATAAACGCCAAGACACCATATGCCTTCTTAACAACCTTATCTACTTGATTCCCAACTTTCAGGGATCTATGCACACATACACCTAGATCCCTCTGCTCCTCCACACTATTCAAAGTCCTCCCGTTAGCCCTATACTCAACACATCTGTTATTCCTACCAAAGTGAATTACCTCACACTTCTCCGCATTAAACTCCATCCTGGGGGTGTTCTCCGCATTAAACTCCATTTACTCTGTATCCACCCCCGTGCTGTACCTGTCCTGGGAGTGTTTGATGGGGACAGTGTAGGAAGAGCTTTACTCTGTATCTAACCCCGTGCTGTACCTGTCCTGGGAGTGTTTGATGGGGGCAGTGTAGAGGGAGCTTTACTCTGTATCTAACCCCGTGCTGCACCTGTCCTGGGAGTGTTTGATGGGGGACAGTGTAGAGGGAGCTTTACTCTGTATCTAACCCCGTGCTGTACCTGTCCTGGGAGTGTTTGATGGGGACAGTGGAGGAAGAGCTTTACTCTGTATCTAACCCCGTGCTGTACCTGTCCTGGGAGTGTTTGATGGGGGCAGTGTAGAGGGAGCTTTACTCTGTATCTAACCCCGTGCTGTACCTGTCCTGGGAGTGTTTGATGGGGACAGTGTAGAGGGAGCTTTACTCTGTATCTAACCCCGTGCTGTACCTATCCTGGGAGTGTTTGATGGGGACAGTGTAGAGGGAGCTTTACTCTGTATCTAACCCCGTGCTGTACCTGTCCTGGGAGTGTTTGATGGGGACAGTGTAGAGGGAGCTTTACTCTGTATCTAACCCCGTGCTGTACCTGTCCTGGGAGTGTTTGATGGGGACAGTGTAGAGGGAGCTTTACTCTGTATCTAACCCCGTGCTGTACCTGTCCTGGGAGTGTTTGATGGGGACAGTGTAGAGGGAGCTTTACTCTGTATCTAACCCCGTGCTGTACCTGTCCTGGGAGTGTTTGATGGGGGCAGTGTAGAGGGAGCTTTACTCTCTATCTAACCCCGTGCTGTACCTGTCCTGGGAGTGTTTGATGGGGACAGTGTAGAGGGAGCTTTACTCTGTATCTAACCCCGTGCTGTACCTGTCCTGGGGGTGTTTGATGGGGACAGTGTAGGGGGAGCTTTACTCTGTATCTAACCCCGTGCTGTACCTGTCCTGGGAGTGTTTGATGGGGACAGTGTAAAGGGAGCTTTACTCTGGATCTAACCCCGTGCTGTACCTGTCCTGGGAGTGTTTGATGGGGACAGTGTAGAGGGAGCTTTACTCTGTATCTAACCCCGTGCTGTACCTGTGCCTGGGAGAGTTTGATGGGGACAGTGTAGAGGGAGCATTACTCTGTATCTAACCCCGTGCTGTACCTGTCCTGGGGGTGTTTGATGGGGACAGTGTAGGGGGAGCTTTACTCTGTATCTAACCCCGTGCTGTACCTGTCCTGGGAGTGTTTGATGGGGACAGTGCAGAGGGAGCTTTACTCTGGATCTAACCCCGTGCTGTACCTGTCCTGGGAGTGTTTGATGGGGACAGTGTGGAGGGAGCTTTACTCTGTATCTAACCCCGTGCTGTACCTGTCCTGGGGGTGTTTGATGGGGACAGTGTAGAGGGAGCTTTACTCTGTATCTAACCCCGTGCTGTACCTGTCCTGGGAGTGTTTGATGGGGACAGTGTAGAGGGAGCTTTACTCTGTATCTAACCCCATGCTGTACCTGTCCTGGGGGTGTTTGATGGGGACAATGTAGAGGGAGCTTTACTCTGTATCTAACCCCGTGCTGTACCTGTCCTGGGAGTGTTTGATGGGGGACAGTGTAGAGGGAGCTTTACTCTGTATCCACCCCCGTGCTGTACCTGTCCTGGGAGTGTTTGATGGGGACAGTGTAGGAAGAGCTTTACTCTGTATCCACCCCCGTGCTGTACCTGTCCTGGGAGTGTTTGATGGGGACAGTGTAGGAAGAGCTTTACTCTGTATCTAACCCCGTGCTGTACCTGTCCTGGGAGTGTTTGATGGGGGCAGTGTAGAGGGAGCTTTACTCTGTATCTAACCCCGTGCTGTACCTGTCCTGGGAGTGTTTGATGGGGACAGTGTAGAGGGAGCTTTACTCTGTATCTAACCCCGTGCTGTACCTATCCTGGGAGTGTTTGATGGGGACAGTGTAGAGGGAGCTTTACTCTGTATCTAACCCCGTGCTGTACCTGTCCTGGGAGTGTTTGATGGGGACAGTGTAGAGGGAGCTTTACTCTGTATCTAACCCCGTGCTGTACCTGTCCTGGGAGTGTTTGATGGGGACAGTGTAGAGGGAGCTTTACTCTGTATCTAACCCCGTGCTGTACCTGTCCTGGGAGTGTTTGATGGGGACAGTGTAGAGGGAGCTTTACTCTGTATCTAACCCCGTGCTGTACCTGTCCTGGGAGTGTTTGATGGGGGCAGTGTAGAGGGAGCTTTACTCTCTATCTAACCCCGTGCTGTACCTGTCCTGGGAGTGTTTGATGGGGACAGTGTAGAGGGAGCTTTACTCTGTATCTAACCCCGTGCTGTACCTGTCCTGGGAGTGTTTGATGGGGACAGTGTAGAGGGAGCTTTACTCTGTATCTAACCCCGTGCTGTACCTGTCCTGGGAGTGTTTGATGGGGACAGTGTAGAGGGAGCTTTACTCTGTATCTAACCCCGTGCTGTACCTGTCCTGGGAGTGTTTGATGGGGACAGTGTAGAGGGAGCTTTACTCTGTATCTAACCCCGTGCTGTACCTGTCCTGGGAGTGTTTGATGGGGACAGTGTAGAGGGAGCTTTACTCTGTATCTAACCCCGTGCTGTACCTGTCCTGGGAGTGTTTGATGGGGGACAGTGTAGAGGGAGCTTTACTCTGTATCTAACCCCGTGCTGTACCTGTCCTGGGAGTGTTTGATGGGGACAGTGTGGAGGGAGCTTTACTCTGTATCTAACCCCGTGCTGTACCTGTCCTGGGAGTGTTTGAAGGTGACAGTGTAGAGGGAGCTTTACTCTGTATCTAACCCCGTGCTGTACCTGTCCTGGGAGTGTTTGATGGGGGCAGTGTAGAGGGAGCTTTACTCTGTATCTAACCCCGTGCTGTACCTGTCCTGGGAGTGTTTGATGGGGGACAGTGTAGAGGGAGCTTTACTCTGTATCTAACCCCGTGCTGTACCTGTCCTGGGAGTGTTTGATGGGGACAGTGTAGAGGGAGCTTTACTCTGTATCTAACCCCGTGCTGTACCTGTCCTGGGAGTGTTTGATGGGGGACAGTGTAGAGGGAGCTTTACTCTGTATCTAACCCCGTGCTGTACCTGTCCTGGGAGTGTTTGATGGGGACAGTGTAGAGGGAGCTTTACTCTGTATCTAACCCCGTGCTGTACCTGTCCTGGGAGTGTTTGATGGGGGACAGTGTAGAGGGAGCTTTACTCTGTATCTAACCCCGTGCTGTACCTGTCCTGGGAGTGTTTGATGGGGACAGTGTAGAGGGAGCTTTACTCTGTATCTAACCCCGTGCTGTACCTGTCCTGGGAGTGTTTGATGGGGACAGTGTAGAGGGAGCTTTACTCTGTATCTAACCCCGTGCTGTCCCTGTCCTGGGAGTGTTTGATGGGGACAGTGTAGAGGGAGCTTTACTCTGTATCTAACCCCGTGCTGTACCTGTCCTGGGAGTGTTTGATGGGGACAGTGTAGAGGGAGCTTTACTCTGTATCTAACCCCGTGCTGTACCTGTCCTGGGAGTGTTTGATGGGGGACAGTGTGGAGGGAGCTTTACTCTGTATCTAACCCCGTGCTGTACCTGTCCTGGGAGTGTTTGATGGGGACAGTGTAGAGGGAGCTTTACTCTGTATCTAACCCCGTGCTGTACCTGTCCTGGGAGTGTTTGATGGGGACAGTGTAGAGGGAGCTTTACTCTGTACCTAATCTCGTGCTGTACCTGTCCTGGGAGTGTTTGATGGGGACAGTGTAGAGGGAGCTTTACTCTGTATCTAACCCGGTGCTGTACCTGTCCTGGGAGTGTTTGATGGGGACAGTGTGGAGGGAGCTTTACTCTGTATCTAACCCCGTGCTGTACCTGTCCTGGGGGTGTTTGATGGGGACAGTGTCGAGGGAGCTTTACTCTGTATCTAACCCCATGCTGTACCTGTCCTGGGGGTGTTTGATGGGGACAATGTAGAGGGAGCTTTACTCTGTATCTAACCCCGTGCTGTACCTGTCCTGGGAGTGTTTGATGGGGGACAGTGTAGAGGGAGCTTTACTCTGTATCCACCCCCGTGCTGTACCTGTCCTGGGAGTGTTTGATGGGGACAGTGTAGGAAGAGCTTTACTCTGTATCTAACCCCGTGCTGTACCTGTCCTGGGAGTGTTTGATGGGGGCAGTGTAGAGGGAGCTTTACTCTGTATCTAACCCCGTGCTGTACCTGTCCTGGGAGTGTTTGATGGGGGACAGTGTAGAGGGAGCTTTACTCTGTATCTAACCCCGTGCTGTACCTGTCCTGGGAGTGTTTGATGGGGACAGTGTAGGAAGAGCTTTACTCTGTATCTAACCCCGTGCTGTACCTGTCCTGGGAGTGTTTGATGGGGGCAGTGTAGAGGGAGCTTTACTCTGTATCTAACCCCGTGCTGTACCTGTCCTGGGAGTGTTTGATGGGGACAGTGTAGAGGGAGCTTTACTCTGTATCTAACCCCGTGCTGTACCTATCCTGGGAGTGTTTGATGGGGACAGTGTAGAGGGAGCTTTACTCTGTATCTAACCCCGTGCTGTACCTGTCCTGGGAGTGTTTGATGGGGACAGTGTAGAGGGAGCTTTACTCTGTATCTAACCCCGTGCTGTACCTGTCCTGGGAGTGTTTGATGGGGACAGTGTAGAGGGAGCTTTACTCTGTATCTAACCCCGTGCTGTACCTGTCCTGGGAGTGTTTGATGGGGACAGTGTAGAGGGAGCTTTACTCTGTATCTAACCCCGTGCTGTACCTGTCCTGGGAGTGTTTGATGGGGGCAGTGTAGAGGGAGCTTTACTCTCTATCTAACCCCGTGCTGTACCTGTCCTGGGAGTGTTTGATGGGGACAGTGTAGAGGGAGCTTTACTCTGTATCTAACCCCGTGCTGTACCTGTCCTGGGAGTGTTTGATGGGGACAGTGTAGAGGGAGCTTTACTCTGTATCTAACCCCGTGCTGTACCTGTCCTGGGAGTGTTTGATGGGGACAGTGTAGAGGGAGCTTTACTCTGTATCTAACCCCGTGCTGTACCTGTCCTGGGAGTGTTTGATGGGGACAGTGTAGAGGGAGCTTTACTCTGTATCTAACCCCGTGCTGTACCTGTCCTGGGAGTGTTTGATGGGGACAGTGTAGAGGGAGCTTTACTCTGTATCTAACCCCGTGCTGTACCTGTCCTGGGAGTGTTTGATGGGGGACAGTGTAGAGGGAGCTTTACTCTGTATCTAACCCCGTGCTGTACCTGTCCTGGGAGTGTTTGATGGGGACAGTGTGGAGGGAGCTTTACTCTGTATCTAACCCCGTGCTGTACCTGTCCTGGGAGTGTTTGATGGGGACAGTGTAGAGGGAGCTTTACTCTGTATCTAACGCCGTGCTGTACCTGTCCTGGGAGTGTTTGATGGGGACAGTGTAGAGGGAGCTTTACTCTGTATCTAACCCCGTGCTGTACCTGTCCTGGGAGTGTTTGATGGGGACAGTGTAGAGGGAGCTTTACTCTGTATCGAACCCCGTGCTGTACCTGTCCTGGGAGTGTTTGATGGGGACAGTGTAGAGGGAGCTTTACTCTGTATCTAACCCCGTGCTGTACCTGTCCTGGGAGTGTTTGATGGGGACAGTGTAGAGGGAGCTTTACTCTGTATCTAACCCCGTGCTGTCCCTGTCCTGGGAGTGTTTGATGGGGACAGTGTAGAGGGAGCTTTACTCTGTATCTAACCCCGTGCTGTACCTGTCCTGGGAGTGTTTGATGGGGACAGTGTAGAGGGAGCTTTACTCTGTATCTAACCCCGTGCTGTACCTGTCCTGGGAGTGTTTGATGGGGGACAGTGTGGAGGGAGCTTTACTCTGTATCTAACCCCATGCTGTACCTGTCCTGGGAGTGTTTGATGGGGACAGTGTAGAGGGAGCTTTACTCTGTATCTAACCCCGTGCTGTACCTGTCCTGGGAGTGTTTGATGGGGGACAGTGTGGAGGGAGCTTTACTCTGTATCTAACCCCGTGCTGTCCCTGTCCTGGGAGTGTTTGATGGGGACAGTGTGGAGGGAGCTTTACTCTGCATCGAACCCCGTGCTGTACCTGTCCTGGGAGTGTTTGATGGGGACAGTGGAGAGGGAGCTTTACTCTGTATCTAACCCCGTGCTGTACCTGTCCTGGGAGTGTTTGATGGGGACAGTGTAGAGGGAGCTTTACTCTGTATCTAACCCCGTGCTGTACCTGTCCTGGGAGTGTTTGATGGGGACAGTGTCGCGGGAGCTTTATCCTGTATCGAACCCCGTGCTGTACCTGTCCTGGGAGTGTTTGATGGGGACAGTGTAGAGGGAGCTTTACTCTGTATCTAACCCCGTGCTGTCCCTGTCCTGGGAGTGTTTGATGGGGGACAGTGTAGAGGGAGCTTTACTCTGTATCTAACCCCGTGCTGTCCCTGTCCTGGGAGTGTTTGATGGGGGACAGTGTAGAGGGAGCTTTACTCTGTATCTAACCCCGTGCTGTCCCTGTCCTGGGAGTGTTTGATGGGGGACAGTGTAGAGGGAGCTTTACTCTGTATCTAACCCCGTGCTGTACCTGTCCTGGGAGTGTTTGATGGGGGACAGTGTAGAGGGAGCTTTACTCTGTATCTAACCCCGTGCTGTACCTGTCCTGGGAGTGTTTGATGGGGGACAGTGTAGAGTGAGCTTTACTCTGTATCTAATCCCGTGCTGTACCTGTCCTGGGAGTGTTTGATGGGGGACAGTGTAGAGTGAGCTTTACTCTGTATCTAACCCCGTGCTGTCCCTGTCCTGGGAGTGTTTGATGGGGACAGTGTAGAGGGAGCTTTACTCTGTATCTCACCCCGTGCTGTACCTGTCCTGGGAGTGTTTGATGGGGGACAGTGTAGAGGGAGCTTTACTCTGTATCTAATCCCGTGCTGTACCTGTCCTGGGAGTGTTTGATGGGGGACAGTGTAGAGTGAGCTTTACTCTGTATCTAACCCCGTGCTGTCCCTGTCCTGGGAGTGTTTGATGGGGACAGTGTAGAGGGAGCTTTACTTTGTATCTAACCCCGTGCTGTACCTGTCCTGGGAGTGTTTGATGGGGACAGTGTAGAGGGAGCTTTACTCTGTATCTCACCCCGTGCTGTACCTGTCCTGGGAGTGTTTGATGGGGGACAGTGTAGAGGGAGCTTTACTCTGTATCTAACCCCGTGCTGTCCCTGTCCTGGGAGTGTTTGATGGGGACAGTGTAGAGGGAGCTTTACTCTGTATCTAACCCCGTGCTGTACCTGTCCTGGGGGTGTTTGATGGGGACAGTGTAGGAAGAGCTTTACTCTGTATCTAACCCCGTGCTGTACCTGTCCTGGGAGTGTTTGATGGGGGCAGTGTAGAGGGAGCTTTACTCTGTATCTAACCCCGTGCTGTACCTGTCCTGGGAGTGTTTGATGGGGACAGTGTAGAGGGAGCTTTACTCTGTATCTAACCCCGTGCTGTACCTATCCTGGGAGTGTTTGATGGGGACAGTGTAGAGGGAGCTTTACTCTGTATCTAACCCCGTGCTGTACCTGTCCTGGGAGTGTTTGATGGGGACAGTGTAGAGGGAGCTTTACTCTGTATCTAACCCCGTGCTGTACCTGTCCTGGGAGTGTTTGATGGGGACAGTGTAGAGGGAGCTTTACTCTGTATCTAACCCCGTGCTGTACCTGTCCTGGGAGTGTTTGATGGGGACAGTGTAGAGGGAGCTTTACTCTGTATCTAACCCCGTGCTGTACCTGTCCTGGGAGTGTTTGATGGGGGCAGTGTAGAGGGAGCTTTACTCTCTATCTAACCCCGTGCTGTACCTGTCCTGGGAGTGTTTGATGGGGACAGTGTAGAGGGAGCTTTACTCTGTATCTAACCCCGTGCTGTACCTGTCCTGGGAGTGTTTGATGGGGACAGTGTAGAGGGAGCTTTACTCTGTATCTAACCCCGTGCTGTACCTGTCCTGGGAGTGTTTGATGGGGACAGTGTAGAGGGAGCTTTACTCTGTATCTAACCCCGTGCTGTACCTGTCCTGGGAGTGTTTGATGGGGACAGTGTAGAGGGAGCTTTACTCTGTATCTAACCCCGTGCTGTACCTGTCCTGGGAGTGTTTGATGGGGACAGTGTAGAGGGAGCTTTACTCTGTATCTAACCCCGTGCTGTACCTGTCCTGGGAGTGTTTGATGGGGGACAGTGTAGAGGGAGCTTTACTCTGTATCTAACCCCGTGCTGTACCTGTCCTGGGAGTGTTTGATGGGGACAGTGTGGAGGGAGCTTTACTCTGTATCTAACCCCGTGCTGTACCTGTCCTGGGAGTGTTTGAAGGTGACAGTGTAGAGGGAGCTTTACTCTGTATCTAACCCCGTGCTGTACCTGTCCTGGGAGTGTTTGATGGGGGCAGTGTAGAGGGAGCTTTACTCTGTATCTAACCCCGTGCTGTACCTGTCCTGGGAGTGTTTGATGGGGGACAGTGTAGAGGGAGCTTTACTCTGTATCTAACCCCGTGCTGTACCTGTCCTGGGAGTGTTTGATGGGGACAGTGTAGAGGGAGCTTTACTCTGTATCTAACCCCGTGCTGTACCTGTCCTGGGAGTGTTTGATGGGGGACAGTGTAGAGGGAGCTTTACTCTGTATCTAACCCCGTGCTGTACCTGTCCTGGGAGTGTTTGATGGGGACAGTGTAGAGGGAGCTTTACTCTGTATCTAACCCCGTGCTGTACCTGTCCTCGGAGTGTTTGATGGGGGACAGTGTAGAGGGAGCTTTACTCTGTATCTAACCCCGTGCTGTACCTGTCCTGGGAGTGTTTGATGGGGACAGTGTAGAGGGAGCTTTACTCTGTATCTAACCCCGTGCTGTACCTGTCCTGGGAGTGTTTGATGGGGACAGTGTAGAGGGAGCTTTACTCTGTATCTAACCCCGTGCTGTCCCTGTCCTGGGAGTGTTTGATGGGGACAGTGTAGAGGGAGCTTTACTCTGTATCTAACCCCGTGCTGTACCTGTCCTGGGAGTGTTTGATGGGGACAGTGTAGAGGGAGCTTTACTCTGTATCTAACCCCGTGCTGTACCTGTCCTGGGAGTGTTTGATGGGGGACAGTGTGGAGGGAGCTTTACTCTGTATCTAACCCCGTGCTGTACCTGTCCTGGGAGTGTTTGATGGGGACAGTGTAGAGGGAGCTTTACTCTGTATCTAACCCCGTGCTGTACCTGTCCTGGGAGTGTTTGATGGGGACAGTGTAGAGGGAGCTTTACTCTGTACCTAATCTCGTGCTGTACCTGTCCTGGGAGTGTTTGATGGGGACAGTGTAGAGGGAGCTTTACTCTGTATCTAACCCGGTGCTGTACCTGTCCTGGGAGTGTTTGATGGGGACAGTGTGGAGGGAGCTTTACTCTGTATCTAACCCCGTGCTGTACCTGTCCTGGGGGTGTTTGATGGGGACAGTGTCGAGGGAGCTTTACTCTGTATCTAACCCCATGCTGTACCTGTCCTGGGGGTGTTTGATGGGGACAATGTAGAGGGAGCTTTACTCTGTATCTAACCCCGTGCTGTACCTGTCCTGGGAGTGTTTGATGGGGGACAGTGTAGAGGGAGCTTTACTCTGTATCCACCCCCGTGCTGTACCTGTCCTGGGAGTGTTTGATGGGGACAGTGTAGGAAGAGCTTTACTCTGTATCTAACCCCGTGCTGTACCTGTCCTGGGAGTGTTTGATGGGGGCAGTGTAGAGGGAGCTTTACTCTGTATCTAACCCCGTGCTGTACCTGTCCTGGGAGTGTTTGATGGGGACAGTGTAGAGGGAGCTTTACTCTGTATCTAACCCCGTGCTGTACCTATCCTGGGAGTGTTTGATGGGGACAGTGTAGAGGGAGCTTTACTCTGTATCTAACCCCGTGCTGTACCTGTCCTGGGAGTGTTTGATGGGGACAGTGTAGAGGGAGCTTTACTCTGTATCTAACCCCGTGCTGTACCTGTCCTGGGAGTGTTTGATGGGGACAGTGTAGAGGGAGCTTTACTCTGTATCTAACCCCGTGCTGTACCTGTCCTGGGAGTGTTTGATGGGGACAGTGTAGAGGGAGCTTTACTCTGTATCTAACCCCGTGCTGTACCTGTCCTGGGAGTGTTTGATGGGGGCAGTGTAGAGGGAGCTTTACTCTCTATCTAACCCCGTGCTGTACCTGTCCTGGGAGTGTTTGATGGGGACAGTGTAGAGGGAGCTTTACTCTGTATCTAACCCCGTGCTGTACCTGTCCTGGGAGTGTTTGATGGGGACAGTGTAGAGGGAGCTTTACTCTGTATCTAACCCCGTGCTGTACCTGTCCTGGGAGTGTTTGATGGGGACAGTGTAGAGGGAGCTTTACTCTGTATCTAACCCCGTGCTGTACCTGTCCTGGGAGTGTTTGATGGGGACAGTGTAGAGGGAGCTTTACTCTGTATCTAACCCCGTGCTGTACCTGTCCTGGGAGTGTTTGATGGGGACAGTGTAGAGGGAGCTTTACTCTGTATCTAACCCCGTGCTGTACCTGTCCTGGGAGTGTTTGATGGGGGACAGTGTAGAGGGAGCTTTACTCTGTATCTAACCCCGTGCTGTACCTGTCCTGGGAGTGTTTGATGGGGACAGTGTGGAGGGAGCTTTACTCTGTATCTAACCCCGTGCTGTACCTGTCCTGGGAGTGTTTGATGGGGACAGTGTAGAGGGAGCTTTACTCTGTATCTAACGCCGTGCTGTACCTGTCCTGGGAGTGTTTGATGGGGACAGTGCAGAGGGAGCTTTACTCTGTATCTAACCCCGTGCTGTACCTGTCCTGGGAGTGTTTGATGGGGACAGTGTAGAGGGAGCTTTACTCTGTATCGAACCCCGTGCTGTACCTGTCCTGGGAGTGTTTGATGGGGACAGTGTAGAGGGAGCTTTACTCTGTATCTAACCCCGTGCTGTACCTGTCCTGGGAGTGTTTGATGGGGACAGTGTAGAGGGAGCTTTACTCTGTATCTAACCCCGTGCTGTCCCTGTCCTGGGAGTGTTTGATGGGGACAGTGTAGAGGGAGCTTTACTCTGTATCTAACCCCGTGCTGTACCTGTCCTGGGAGTGTTTGATGGGGACAGTGTAGAGGGAGCTTTACTCTGTATCTAACCCCGTGCTGTACCTGTCCTGGGAGTGTTTGATGGGGGACAGTGTGGAGGGAGCTTTACTCTGTATCTAACCCCATGCTGTACCTGTCCTGGGAGTGTTTGATGGGGACAGTGTAGAGGGAGCTTTACTCTGTATCTAACCCCGTGCTGTACCTGTCCTGGGAGTGTTTGATGGGGGACAGTGTGGAGGGAGCTTTACTCTGTATCTAACCCCGTGCTGTCCCTGTCCTGGGAGTGTTTGATGGGGACAGTGTGGAGGGAGCTTTACTCTGCATCGAACCCCGTGCTGTACCTGTCCTGGGAGTGTTTGATGGGGACAGTGGAGAGGGAGCTTTACTCTGTATCTAACCCCGTGCTGTACCTGTCCTGGGAGTGTTTGATGGGGACAGTGTAGAGGGAGCTTTACTCTGTATCTAACCCCGTGCTGTACCTGTCCTGGGAGTGTTTGATGGGGACAGTGTCGCGGGAGCTTTATCCTGTATCGAACCCCGTGCTGTACCTGTCCTGGGAGTGTTTGATGGGGACAGTGTAGAGGGAGCTTTACTCTGTATCTAACCCCGTGCTGTCCCTGTCCTGGGAGTGTTTGATGGGGGACAGTGTAGAGGGAGCTTTACTCTGTATCTAACCCCGTGCTGTCCCTGTCCTGGGAGTGTTTGATGGGGGACAGTGTAGAGGGAGCTTTACTCTGTATCTAACCCCGTGCTGTCCCTGTCCTGGGAGTGTTTGATGGGGGACAGTGTAGAGGGAGCTTTACTCTGTATCTAACCCCGTGCTGTACCTGTCCTGGGAGTGTTTGATGGGGGACAGTGTAGAGGGAGCTTTACTCTGTATCTAACCCCGTGCTGTACCTGTCCTGGGAGTGTTTGATGGGGGACAGTGTAGAGTGAGCTTTACTCTGTATCTAATCCCGTGCTGTACCTGTCCTGGGAGTGTTTGATGGGGGACAGTGTAGAGTGAGCTTTACTCTGTATCTAACCCCGTGCTGTCCCTGTCCTGGGAGTGTTTGATGGGGACAGTGTAGAGGGAGCTTTACTCTGTATCTCACCCCGTGCTGTACCTGTCCTGGGAGTGTTTGATGGGGGACAGTGTAGAGGGAGCTTTACTCTGTATCTAATCCCGTGCTGTACCTGTCCTGGGAGTGTTTGATGGGGGACAGTGTAGAGGGAGCTTTACTCTGTATCTAACCCCGTGCTGTCCCTGTCCTGGGAGTGTTTGATGGGGACAGTGTAGAGGGAGCTTTACTTTGTATCTAACCCCGTGCTGTACCTGTCCTGGGAGTGTTTGATGGGGACAGTGTAGAGGGAGCTTTACTCTGTATCTCACCCCGTGCTGTACCTGTCCTGGGAGTGTTTGATGGGGGACAGTGTAGAGGGAGCTTTACTCTGTATCTAACCCCGTGCTGTCCCTGTCCTGGGAGTGTTTGATGGGGACAGTGTAGAGGGAGCTTTACTCTGTATCTAACCCCGTGCTGTCCCTGTCCTGGGAGTGTTTGATGGGGACAGTGTAGAGGGAGCTTTACTCTGTATCTAACCCCGTGCTGTCCCTGTCCTGGGAGTGTTTGATGGGGACAGTGTAGAGGGAGCTTTACTCTGTATCTAACCCCGTGCTGTACCTGTCCTGGGAGTGTTTGATGGGGACAGTGTAGAGGGAGCTTTACTCTGTATCTAACCCCGTGCTGTACCTGTCCTGGGAGTGTTTGATGGGGACAGTGTAGAGGGAGCTTTACTCTGTATCTAATCCCGTGCTGTACCTGTCCTGGGAGTGTTTGATGGGGGCAGTGTAGAGGGAGCTTTACTCTGTATCTAACCCTGTGCTGTACCTGTCCTGGGAGTGTTTGATGGGGGCAGTGTAGAGGGAGCTTTACTCTGTATCTAACCCTGTGCTGTACCTGTCCTGGGAGTGTTTGATGGGGACAGTGTAGAGGGAGCTTTACTCTGGATCTAACCCCGTGCTGTACCTGTCCTGGGAGTGTTTGATGGGGACAGTGTGGAGGGAGCTTTACTCTGTATCTAACCCGGTGCTGTACCTGTCCTGGGAGTGTTTGATGGGGGACAGTGTAGAGGGAGCTTTACTCTGTACCTAATCTCGTGCTGTACCTGTCCTGGGAGTGTTTGATGGGGACAGTGTAGAGGGAGCTTTACTCTGTATCTAACCCGGTGCTGTACCTGTCCTGGGAGTGTTTGATGGGGACAGTGTAGAGGGAGCTTTACTCTGTATCTAACCCCGTGCTGTACCTGTCCTCGGGGTGTTTGATGATTCAGTTCCATTCTCATCGAGCTGTTTTGTGTTCTTTTGACATGTCAACGTTCTGAAGGCCTCCATTAAGCCGCTGACCATTCGAGGCCCCTCTCAGCTGACGGGAGGCACCTGGACCCTACTGACAACCCCCACTCCCCGCTCTCCACCCGCCCCCCCCCCCCCCCCCCGACCTTCTCCAACGCGGACATGACTTACCACGGTGCGTTGCTTATTGGGCAGGTAGACGCGGACAGTGCCTGTGGCTCTGGGCATTTCGCCGGGGCTGTGAGCCAGTGGGGTGCGTTGGTAAGGCTGCTGCTCCTGGGCCCCGCCTGGGGAGGGAGACGCAGCGCTGATGGTCAGGCTGGGGAGACCAAAGCCATTGCTCAGAGCCGGGGAAGATGCCGAGCCCCGCTTCATTCAGCCTGTGAGACGTTCGCCCTGTTCCACCCTGAGAAGCAACAGCCAACGCGTTAAAGAGACAGCGCTGTCGGAAGGAGCACTGCGACACTCACTCACCAAACTCCAGGCCACCAGCACAGCAGGCATACTGGCCCCACGCCGCCGGAGAGATATCACCCCCACCCTTTTCCCCAGAACAACCCCGGTGAGAATTCTGCGGCTGCCGTCAGTCGCTCTGAGTACTGTTCCCACACCGCCTACCGTGCATCAGCTCCAGGTCTGGCAACACCTCCACTCAAAACCCCCTCCAGCCCCTACAACCCTCCCTACTCTGTAACCTCCTCCAGCCCCTACACCCCTATCTCTGTAACCTTCTCCAGCCTCTACAACCCTCCCCATCTCTGTAACCTCCTCCAGCCCCTACAACCCTCCCCATCTCTGTAACCTCCTCCAGCCCCTACACCCCCATCTCTGTAACCTTCTCCAGCCTCTACAACCCTCCCTATTGCTGTAACCTCCTCCAGCCCCTACAACCCTCCCCATCTCTGTAACCTCCTCCAGCCCCTACAACCCTCCCTATCTCTGTAACCTCCTCCAGCCCCTACACCCCTCCCCATCACTGTAACCTCCTCCAGCCCCTACACCCCCTCCCTATCACTGTAACCTCCTCCAGCCCCTATACCCCCTCCCTATCTCTGTAACCTCCTCCAGCCCCTATACCCCCTCCCTATCTCTGTAACCTCCTCCAGCCCCTTTACCCCCTATCTCTGTAACCTCCTCCAGCCCCTATACCCCCTCCCTATCTCTGTAACCTCCTCCAGCCCCTATACCCCCTCCCTATCTCTGTAACCTCCTCCAGTCCCCTACAGCCCTCTGTATCTCTGTAAGCTCCTACAACCCTGGTGATATCTGCGCTATTCTAATCCTGGTCTCTTGTGCAGCCTCTCCGATTCCCATCTCTCCTCAGGGTAACACTTATTCAAAGAGATTCCATTTGAAGAGAGAGATGAGGAGGAACTTCTTCTCTCAGACGGTGGTCAATTTGTGGAATCCAGCACCCGCCCCACCCCCAGACAACAGTGGAAGCTGCAGCTCATTGAATATATTCAAGGCTGAGATTGAGTTTTGATCGACAAGGGAGTCGAGGGTTATGGGGCAGGGAGTTGGTGGGGGGGAGGGGGGAAAACAGGCAGCAGAGAGGAGTTCAGGTAACAATGAGATCCGCCATTCGATCACAGCTGATAAGTTTCTCAACTCCATTCTCTCCCCTTTTTACCCGTAACCTTTGACCCCCTTACCAATCAAGAACCTCTCTCTCTCTCTGTCTTAAACACACTCAGTGACCCGGCCGCCTCTGTGGCAATGAATTCCACAGATTCACCACCCTCTGGCTGAAGAAATTCCTCCTCATCTCGGTTCTAAAGTGTTGTCTCTTTACTCTGAGGCCGGGCCCTCGGATCCGAGTCTCTCCCACTAATGGAAACATCTTCCCCACGTCCACTCCATCCAGGCCTTTCAGTATTCTGTAAGCTTCAATGAGATCCCCCTTCATCCTTCTAAACTCCATAGGATACAAACCCAGAGTCCTCAAACGCTCCTCATACGCCTTTCATTCCCGGGATCATTCCCGTGAACCTCCTCTCGACCCTCTCCAGGGCCAGCACATCCTTCCTTAGATACGGGGCCCAAAATTGCTCCCAATATTCCAAATGTGGTCTGACAGAGCCTTATAAAGCCTCAGCAGTACATCCCCGCTTTTGTCTTCTAGTCCTCTCGAAATGAATGCTAACATTGTATTTGCCTTCCTAACTGTCAACTCAACCTGCAAGTTAACCTGAAGAGAATCCTGAACTAAGACTCCCAAGTCCCTTTGCGCTTCCGATTTCTCAATTCTCTCCCCATTTAGAAAATAGTCGATGCCTCTATTCTTCCTACCAAAGTACATGACCCCACACTTTCCCACATTGTATTCCATCTGCCACTTCTTTGCCCACTCTCCTATCCTGTCCAAGTCCTTCTGCAGCCTCCCCACCTACTCAATACTACCTGTCCCTCCGCCTATCTTTGTATCATTTGCAAAGTGGTTGACTCTGAACTTCCCACGGAAATGGCCGTTGCAAGAGAGACACAGCTCAGGATGGGCGAAAAATGCTGGCCTCACCACATCCCTGAAAAAAAACCCCTCCGGGATTAGTTTGGACTTTCCTAGGAGTGGAAGATCAAGGTGGCACGGTGGTTAGCACTGCTGCCTCACAGCGCCAGGGACCCGGGTTCGATTCCCAACTTGGGTCACTGTCTGTGCGGAGTCTGCACGTTCTCCCAGTGTCTGCGTGGGTTTCCTCCGGGTGCTCCGGTTTCCTCCCACAGTCCGAAAGACGTGCTGGTTAAGTGCATTGGCCGTGCTAAATTCTCCCTCAGCGTACCCGAACAGGCGCCGGAGTGTGGCGACTAGGGGATTTTCACAGTAACTTCATTGCAGTGTTAATGTGTAAGACTACTTGTGACACTAAAAAATTTGAAAAAGAATCAATCTCCAGGACACGGCTGCGTGTCATCCTGGAGAAAAAAGTGCTTTCTTAAAAACTTGTTTGAACATTTCTTGTTATCAGGTATAAAAAATATAGAAAGTGGGGATGGGAGGGAGGAATGTTTAGCTGACAGTTGAGCATGTTCGAACGAGCCTGGATAGCTCAGTTGGTAGAGCGTCAGACTTTTAATCTGAGGGTCCAGGGTTCAAGTCCCTGTTCGGTAATGCTTTTCTTCCACCCTGAAGAGGAATGCTTGTGATCTTCCTCAAAATAGGTTGACAAATGCACACCTTTGATTTTGGCAGCATAGTGGTTAGCCCTGCTGCCTCACAGTGCCAGGACACGGGTTCAATTCCGGCCTCGGGTCACTGTCTGTGTGGAGTTTGCATGTTCTCCCCGTGTCTGCGTGGGTTTCCTCCGGGTGCTCCGGTTTCCTCCCATAGTCCAAAGATGTGCGGGTTAGGCTGATTGGCCATGCGAAATTGATCCTAGTGGCAGGGTAAATATGTGGGGTAACGGGAATAGGGCCTGGGTGGGACTGTGGTCGGTGCAGACTCGATGGGCCGAATGGCCTCCTTCTGCACTGCAGGGATTTTATGATTCTATGAGCCTTTTTGCATTTCAGTCAGTGTAGGAGGTCAGTACGTCACAAGGATGGATATGTGGGGGTAGTAAGTCGCGTGGGAAAGTCTCCGACAAACCCAGTTGTCCACTCTACATTGCCTCAGCTCCAATATAAAGAGGGAGACAGTGCACTGACTGCATCATCAGGAGACACTGGAGAGGTAGGAGGTGGGATAACAGCCCGATAGCGCGGGGGAGGGGGATGGGGGGGGGGGGGGGGGGGGAGGTTCTAGGTTCTTGGTTTCAGGGTTCTGACCCGGCGACTGTGAAGGAAGGTGATTATATTTCTGCGTTAGAATGGCAAGCTGCTAGGAGGGGAAACTCCCTCCCTAATAGCATTGTGGGTGTAACTACATCACACAGGACTGCAGTGGTTCAAGATGGCGGTTCAAGATGGCGGCTCACCCGCCACCTTCTCAAGGTGGCAATTAGGAATGGGGGATAAAAACGCTGGCCTAGCCCATGACGCCCCGCCCCGCCATATTGAATTTTTAAAAGAAGCGACACTGTTCCACTTCCATGGCCATCGCCACAGCAACCCTGTGTACCATCGACAAATTGCATTGCATGAACGTGTCAAGGTTTTTTGGGCAGTACCTTCCAAACCCACGACTGCTGCCATCTAGGAAGCCAAGAGCAGCATATACCTGGGAACACCACCACCTGGAAGTTTCCCTCCCGGTCTCTCACCATCCTGAATTGGAAATATATTGGTTGTTCCTTCATTGTCGCTGGGTCAAAATCCTGGAACGTCCTCCCTAACAGCACCATGGGTGTACCTACACCAGAGATTCACTAGAATTCTTACTGTGCAGGAGGAGGCCATTCGGCCAATCGAATCTGCACCCACTTACCCAGGCCCACACACCACCTCACACCCACCCTATCCCTGTAACTTCACACATTTACCATGGCTAGTCCACCGAACCGACATCTTCGGACACTAAGGGGCAATTTAGCATGGCCAATCCATCTAACATGGACATCTTTGGCCATGATGTGGAATTGCTGGTGTTGGTCTGGGGTGGCACAGTAAGTAGTCTCATAACACCAGGTTAAAGTTCAACGGGTTTATCTGGCAGCACAAGCTTTCGGAGCGCTGCCCCTTCATCAGGTAAAGGAGCAGGCTCCGAAAGCTTGTGCTACCAAATAAACCTGTTGGACTTTAACCTGGTGTTATGAGACTACTTACTGCATCTTTGGCCACTAAGGGAACTTTAGCATGGCCAATGCACCTAACCTGCATATTTTTGGTCACTAAGGGACAATTTAGCATGGCCAATCCACCTAACCTGCACATCTTTGGACACTAAGGGGCAATTTAGCATGGCCAATCCACCTAACCTGCACATCTTTGGCCATGAAGGGACAATTTTCTATTTCCAATCCACCTAACCTGCACATCTTTAGTCACTAAGGGACAATTTAGAGTGGCCAATCTACCTAACCTGCAGATCTTTTAGTGTGAGAGGAAACCAGAGCACCTGGAGGAAACCCACGCAGACACGGGGAGAACATACAAACTCCACAGTGACCCAAGGCCAAGATGAAACCATTGGCATTGTGAGGCAACAATGCTAATCACTGTGCCATCGTACTTCAGGGATTGCAGCGGTCCAAGGTGACGGTTCACCCACCACCTTCTCAGGGGGAAATTTCGGATGGGCAATACATGCTGGTCAGCGACGCCCACATCCCAGAAAATGATGCCAGCACAGGAGAACTGCCTTCACAGAGGCCTGGAGCCAGAATGGTCGCTGGATCAAAAGATTAGAGAGATGGCCAAATGCTTGGTCAAAGAGGTTGGGGAAAGCCGGAGGCAAAGGGAAGGGCAGACATAAAGGTGGCCAAGGATGCCGGAGATGCACTGGCTGACAGCAGGAGAGTTGGGTGTCAGGGAGGTGTGGAGTCTGGGGTGGGTAAGGAGCCTTTTTGGTGGTGAACAGATATTATGGAAGGAGGGGTGGGTGCACGGGCAGGATAGTGCAAACTCTATGCCTGGGACAGTCTTGAGTTCTCAGCAGTAAGAAGAAATTAGATAAGCTCTTGGGGGGGTAAAGGAATCAAGGGATATAAGGGGAAGGGGGGATCAGGATATTGAATTGGATGATCTGCCATGATCAAAATGAATGGCGGAGCAGGCTCGAAGGGCTGAATGGCCTCCTCCTGCTCCTAGTTTCAAAAACAATGGACTGCTTTGAGACTGCACCTTTCACGAGCTAACATTTCACAGCCAATGAAGTACTTTCCTGAAAATACAGTGTACAAAAGCCATTTTCAGCACATCAAGGCACCCACATACAGGGAGGAGGTAAAATGGGCAGATAACCTGACATTTGTTATGTTGGGCGAGGGATAAATGTTGGCAGATCCGCCGCCCCCATTGTCCCCACTTTGCTCAGAAAAGACTGCGAGACATCTTACATCGACCCATTCCAGCAGATGGGACCCTCAGTATAACATCTCATCCAGACTGATGGCTCCCTCAGCACTGACCCTCCCACAGTGCGGCGCTACCTCAGCACTGACCCTCCCACAGTGCGGCGCTCCCTCAGCACTGACCCTCCCACAGTGCGGCGCTCCCTCAGCACTGACCCTCCCACAGTGCGGCGCTCCCTCAGCACTGACCCTCCCACAGTGCGGCGCTACCTCAGCACTGACGCTCCCACAGTGCGGCGCTCCCTCAGCACTGACCCTCCCACAGTGCGGCACTCCCTCAGCACTGACCCTCCCACAGTGCGGCGCTCCCTCAGCACTGACCCTCCCACAGTGCGGCGCTCCCTCAGCACTGACCCTCCCACAGTGCGGCGCTACCTCAGCACTGACCCTCCCACAGTGCGGCGCTCCCTCAGCACTGACCCTCCCACAGTGCGGTGCTCCATCAGCACTGACCCTCCCACAGTGCGGCGCTCCCTCAGCACTGACCCTCCCACAGTGCGGCGCTCCCTCAGCACTGACCCTCCCACAGTGCGACGCTCCCTCAGCACTGACCCTCCCACAGTGCGGCGCTCCCTCAGCAGTGAGGTGCTCCCTCAGCACTGACCCTCCCACAGTGCGGCGCTCCCTCAGCACTGACCCTCCCACAGAGCGGCACTCCCTCAGCACTGACCCTCCCACAGTGCGGCACTCCCTCAGCACTGACCCTCCCACAGTGCGGCGCTCCCTCAGCACTGACCCTCCAACAGTGCGGCGCTCCCTCAGCACTGACCCTCCCACAGTGCGGCACTCCCTCAGCACTGACCCTCTGACAGGTGGGTTTCCTCCGGGTGCTCCAGTTTCCTCCCACAGTCCAAAGATGTGCGGGTTAGGTTGATTGGCCATGCTAAAATTGCCCTTAGTGTCCTGAGATACGTAGGTTAGAGGGATTAGCGGGTAAAAATATGTAGGGATATGGGGGTAGGGCCTGGGTGGGATTGTGGTCGGTGCGGACTCGATGGGCCGAATGGCCTCTTCCTGCACTGTAGGGTTTCTATGATTTCTATGAGTGTGGTGCTCCCTCAGACCTGACCCTCCCACAGTGCGGCGCTCCCTCAGACCTGACCCTCCCACAGTGCGGCGCTCCCTCAGACCTGACCCTCCCACAGTGCGGCGCTCCCTCAGCACTGACTTTCAGTATTGTTTAAGCTTGATGCCTCTGTTAAGTTTTTGGCATGATTTGCATGTGGCATGTGCAGTTATTGAATGGGATTGGCCTGTGTGGGATCATTCAGGTTGCTGTGCTGCTTAAAGAACACGTCGTGGACGACTTGTGGGCTTCGGGGCGAGTGTAGCACAAGTTCAGAGTCAGCTCTGAAAGCTTGAAGGACGTTATTGGAGGCTGTCTTCAACTGAGAAAATGGAGTGAAATTTACCTCTACGAACAAAAACTGACTGCTCTTTATTTACTTCAGCTTCTATTAAGGAATTAGGCCAAGATCTTTTGCGAGTGAAGCGGGTTTTGATCTCGCTGGTTGGGTTTGCAAACGGGAAGCAGGAAGACCAAACCAGACCAAAGGCGAGGATCGAATGTTTACCACACAGGCCTACGTTGAGCAATCAGCCCAAGCTGTCACAAGTTTCACTCCAGCTCTCCGGAGTTCAGATGCCTCTTCGTGACCTTCTGCAATACAGGAAGTACTGAAGTGACTCCAAAAATAGCCCTGTTGGCTGTTCTAAAAGTATTTTGAGAAGAATGCGCACCAGCCAAGCAAGAAGTGCAAGATAAAGGCAGACACGGCCAGAGCAGAAGTTTCAAAACTTGCACTGCAGAGGCCCTCGCCTGTAGCAAAGTGTACAGCACAATAAATCCCTCACCTATACCACATCGTGTACAGTACAGTAACCCCTCGCCTGTACCACACCGTGTACAGTACAATAACCCCTCGCCTGTACCACACCGTGTACAGTACAGTAACCCCTCGCCTGTACCACACTGAGTACAGTACAGTAACCCGTCACCTGTACCACACTGAGTACAGTACAGTAACCCGTCACCTGTACCACACTGTGTACAGTACAGTAACCTGTCACCTGTACGACACCGTGTACAGTACAATAACCCCTCGCCTGTACCACACCGTGTACAGTACAGTAACCCCTCGCCTGTACCACACCGTGTACAGTACAATAACCTCTCACCTGTACCACACCGTGTACAGTACAATAACCCCTCGCCTGTACCACACAGTGTACAGCACAATAACCCCTCGCCTGTACCACACCGTGTACAGTACAGTAACCCCTCGCCTGTACCAGTGTACAGTACAATAACCGATCACCTGTACCAGTGTACAGTATAACCCCTCACCTGTACCACACATGTACAGTACAATCACCCCTCGCCTGTACCACAGTGTACAGTATAACCCCTCACCTGTACCACACATGTACAGTGCAACCCCTCACCTGTAACACAGTGTACAGCACAATAACCCCTCATCTGTACCACACCATGTAGAATACAATAACCCCTCGCCTGTACCACGCCCAGTCTACAGTGAAATAGCCCTCGCTTGTACCACACCCAGTCTACAGTACAATAACCCCTCGCCTGTACCACACCCAATGTACAGCACAATAACCCCTCGCTTGTACCACACCCAGTGTACAATTCCACTAGGAATGGTGGCACAGTGGTTGGCACAGCTGCCTCACAGCACCAAGGACCCGGGTTCAATTCTGGCCTTGGGTCACTGTCTGTGTGGAGTTTGCACTTTATCCCCATGTCTGCATGGGTTTCCTCCGGGTGCTCCGGTTTCCTCCCACGGTCCAAAGATGCGCAGGTTAGGTGGATTGGCCATGCTAAATTATCCCTAGTGTCAGGGGGATTAGCAGGGTAAATATGAGAGGTTATGGGAATAGGGCCTGGGTGGGATTGTGGTCGGTGCAGACTCAATGAGCTGAATGACCTCCTTCTGCACTGTAGGGATTCGATGAACCCCTCGACTGTAACACACCCAGTGTACAGTACAATAAACCTCTCACCTGTACCACACCGTGTACAGTACAATAAAAACCTCGCCTGTACCACGCTGTGTACAGTACAATAAAAACCTCGCCTGTACCACGCTGTGTACAGTACAATAGCCCTTTGCCTGTATCACCCAGTGTACAGCACACAAATCCCTCGCCTATACCACACCGTGTACAGTATAATAACCCGTCGCCTGTACCACACTCAATGTATCGTACAATAACCCCTCACCTGTACCACACTGTGTACAACACAGTAAACACCTTGCCTGTGCCACGCTGCATACAGTACAGTAACCCCTTGCCTGTATCACACTGTGTACAGTACAATAACCACTCACCTGTACCACACTGTGTACAATACAGTAAACACCTTGCCTGTGCCACGCTGCGTACAATACAATAACCCCTCACCTGTACCACACTGTGTACAGTACAGTAACCCCTTGCCTGTACCACACCGTGTACAGTACAACCCCTCACCTGTACCACAAGCAGTACACAGTGCAATAACCCCGCGCCAGTACCACACTGTACTGTACAATAAACATCTCACCTGTACCACAGTGTACAGTACAATAGCCCCTCGCCTGTACCACACCGTGTACAGTACAATAGCCCCTCGCCTGTACCACACCATGAACAGTACAATAGCCCCTCACCTGTACCACACCGTGTGCAGTACAATAACACCTCGCTTGTACCACACCCAGTGTACAGTACAATAACCCCTCGCCTGTACCACACCCAGTGTACAGTACAATAATCCCTCGCCTGTACCAGATCTGATGTACAATACAACAATGCCTCACGTATACAAGGCTAGCACTTCCAGAGCTGCACTACTGGACGCATAGAAATCATAGAAACCCTACAGTGCAGAAAGAGGCCATTCGGCTCATCGAGTCTGCACCGACCACAATCCCACCCAGGCCCTACCCCCATACCCCTACATATTTTATCCACTAATCCCTCTAACCTACGCATCTCAGGAAACTAAGGGGCAATTTTATCATGGCCAATCAACCTAACCCGCACATCTTTGGACTGTGGGAGGAAACCGGAGCACCCGGAGGAAACCCACGCAGACACGAGGAGAATGTGCAAACTCCACACAGACAGTGACCCGAGCCGGGAATCGAACCCAGGTCCCTGGAGCTGTGAAGCAGCAGTGCTAACCACTGTGCTACCGTGCCGCCCCTTTTACGTACTGCCCTTTCATACAAGATGTTAAACGAAGTCCCATGAGGGGCTGCAACAGATTCATTGGCCACAATCAGAAAACGTGTGTGTGGGGCACAGACCGGGAGTGGGGAGGGGTGGTGTGGGCACTGCTTGAGGTCTGGGGCTCCCTCGCCATTGTCCAGGGACAAAGTTAGATACAAAACAAATCGCCGTTTGGTCATGATTGCATTATGGGATCTTGCTGTGCGCAGTTTGGCTGCTGCCAACACTTTGGCATCGAGCGCATTTCAAATAGACGCAGCTTTGGGCTGTCCTGAGGAGAGGATAAGGGACTGCACAAGTGAAAACTCCTTTCGGATATAACTAACCCAGGGCACACGAGAAAAACTGCGCCTCACAACCGCCCGCCCCTGCCGTCCCGTTCAGGAAACTGAGTGGGGAGGGGTCTTTACCGGCAGAAAGCAAAGGGAATGGTATCGACAGCAGGCAGCCCGTGAGGGAAACTCCACGACCTCTTTCACTCCGGAACGAACGATGCCGACTTGACCACTGGGGCTGGGGAAATCGCAGCTTCCTGGAACGGGGAGGGGAGGCGGGGAAAAACAAGGGAGGCTCGTTAACGGGAACCGGAGTTCGGACTCGACACAAGACTGCCCAAGCTTGATTGGAGCTCAACTCCAGATCTCCCTCCCTTTGTCCAAACAGCACCCCCCCCCCCCTCAAACCGTGACTAAACTTGATAATCCCATCATTTTACAGATTGCCGTGGGATCCCAGCTGCCTCAGCCCAACTGTACAACACGGCGAAGGCTCCGCAACAACTGTGAACTACTCCGGGACACCGCCGGGGTTGGCAAAGGCGCTAGGGAGATGCAACTCTTCCATTTCCTGGGGAGCTGGTCCGAGGCAGGCTCAGAAAAGTGACCGCCAATTTCACAAAAGCAATTCTAATTTGAGAGCGAGGCGGGAATGGGCACGGTGGGACACAGGGGAACTAAACTCGGGCAGCTGTGGGAGCCTTCCGTATCGAGGCTGAGGAATGTGATTTACAGGAGATACTTCAAACAGTAGTGTTCACTCAGACATCACAGTTTCCCGGGACAGGTACAGCACGGGGTTAGACACAGAGTAAAACTCCCTCCACTGTCCCCCATCAAACACTCCCAGGACAGGTACAGCACGGGGTTAGATACAGAGTAAAGCTCCCTCTGCACTGTCCCCATCAAACACTCCCAGGACAGGTACAGCACGGGGTTAGATACAGAGTAAAGCTCCCTCTCCACTGTCCCCATCAAACACTCCCAGGACAGGTACAGCACGGGGTTGGATACAGAGTAAAGCTCCCTCTACACTGTCCCCACCAAACACTCCCAGGACAGGTACAGCACGGGGTTGGATACAGAGTAAAGCTCCCTCTACACTGTCCCCACCAAACACTCCCAGGACAGGTACAGCGCAGGGTTAGATACAGAGTAAAGCTCCCTCTACACTGTCCCCATCAAACACTCCCAGGACAGGTACAGCACGGGGTTAGATACAGAGTAAAGCTCCCTCTACACTGTCCCCACCAAACACTCCCAGGACAGGTACAGCACGGGGTTAGATACAGAGTAAATCTCCCTCTACACTGTCCCCCATCAAACACTCCCAGGACAGGTACAGCACGGGGTTAGATACAGAGTAAAGCTCCCTCTACACTGTCCCCATCAAACACTCCCAGGACAGGTACAGCACGGGGTTAGATACAGAGTAAAGCTCCCTCTACACTGTCCCCACCAAACACTCCCAGGACAGGTACAGCGCGGGGTTAGATACAGAGTAAATCTCCCTCTACACTGTCCCCATCAAACACTCCCAGGACAGGTACAGCGCGGGGTTAGATACAGAGTAAAGCTCCCTCTACACTGTCCCCCATCAAACACTCCCAGGACAGGGACAGCACGGGGTTAGATACAGAGTAAAGCTCCCTCTACACTGTCCCCATCAAACACTCCCAGGACAGTTACAGCACAGGGTTAGATACAGAGTAAAGCTTATTCCACAATGTCCCAATCAAAAGCTCCCAGGACAGGCCTGACCTGTCCTGGGAGTGTTTGATTGGGAGGACAGGGTTAAATGCAGAGTAAATCTTCCTCACTAAAGTGCCCATCGAACACTCCCAGGACAGATACAGGGCAGGGTTAGATACTATTTATTGTCTGCAGCTTAGCCTTCAACACTATTATTCCCACGAAACTCATCTCCAAACTCCGTGGCCTGGGTCTTGGCACTTCCCTCTGCGACTGGATCCTGAATTTCCTAACCCACAGACTACAATCAGTAAGGATAGGCAACAACACCTCTTCCATGATCATCCTCAACACCGGTGCCCACAAGGCTATGTTCTCAGCCCCTCACTATACTCTTTATATTCCTATGACTGTGCGGTCAAATTCCCCTCCAATTTGATTTTCAAGTTTGCTGACGACACCAACGTAATGGGTCGGATCTCAAACAATGACGAGACAGAGTACAGGAATGGGATAGAGAATCTGGTGAACTGGTGCGGCAACAATAATCTCTCCCTCAATGTCAACAAAACAAAGGAGATTGTCACTGACTTCAGGAAGCGTAAAGGAGAACATGCCCCTGTCTACATCAACGGGGACGAAGTAGAAATGGTCGAGAGCTTCAGGTTTTTAAGTGTCCAGATCACCAACAACCTGTCCTGGTCCCCCCATGGCGACACTAAAGTTAAGAAAGCCCATCAACGCCTCTACTTTCTCAGGAGACTAAGGAAATTCGGCATGTCAGCTACGACTCTCACAACTTTTACAGAGGCACCATAGAAAGCATTCTTTCTGGTTGTATCACAGCTTGGTATGGCTCCGGCTCTGCCCAAAACCACAAGGAATTATAAAAGGTCGTGAATGCAGCCCAATCCATCACGCAAACCAGCCTCCCGTCCATTGACTCTGTCTACACTTTGCGCTGCCTCGGCAAAGCAGCCGGCATAATCAAGGACCCCACGCACCCCGAACATTCTCTCTTCCATCTTCTTCCTTCAGGAAAAAGATACAAAAGTCTGAGGTCACCTACCAACCGACTCAAGAACAGCTTCTTCCCTGCTATTGTCAGACTTTGGAATGGACTTACCTTGCATTAAGTTGATCTTTCTCTACACCCTAGCTATGACTGTAACACTACATTCTCTCGTTTCCTTATCTATGAACAGTATGTTTTGTCTGGAAAGCGCACAAGAATCAATACTTTTCACTGTATGTTAATACATGTGACAATAATAAATCAATCAAAACAAATACAGAGTAAAGCTCCCTCTACACTGTCCCCATCAAACACTCCCAGGACAGGTACAGCACGGGGTTAGATATAGAGTAAAGCTCCCTCTACACTGTCCCCATCAAACACTGTAAGAAGTTTAACAACACCAGGTTAAAGTCCAACAGGTTTATTTGGTAGCAAAAGCCACACAAGCTTTCGGAGCTGCAAGCCCCTTCTTCAGGTGAGTGGGAATTCTGTTCACAAACAGAGCTTATAAAGACACAGACTCAATTTACATGAATAATGGTTGGAATGCAAATACTTACAACTAATCAAGTCTTTAAGAGACGAAACAATGTGAGTGGAGAGAGCATCAAGACAGGCTAAAAAGATGTGTATTGTCTCCAGACAAGACAGCTAGTGAAACTCTGCAGGTCCACGCAACTGTGGGAGTTACAAATAGTGTGACATGAACCCAATATCCCGGTTGAGGCCGTCCTTGTGTGTGCGGAACTTGGCTATCAGTTTCTGCTCAGCGACTCTGCGCTGTCGTGTGTCGCGAAGGCCGCCTTGGAGAACGCTTACCCGAATATCAGAGGCCGAATGCCCGTGACCTCTGATTCGGCAATTCGGCCTCTGATATTCGGGTAAGCGTTCTCCAAGGCGGCCTTCGCGACACACGACAGCGCAGAGTCGCTGAGCAGAAACTGATAGCCAAGTTCCGCACACACAAGGACGGCCTCAACCGGGATATTGGGTTCATGTCACACTATTTGTAACTCCCACAGTTGCGTGGACCTGCAGAGTTTCACTAGCTGTCTTGTCTGGAGACAATACACATCTTTTTAGCCTGTCTTGATGCTCTCTCCACTCACATTGTTTCGTCTCTTAAAGACTTGATTAGTTGTAAGTATTTGCATTCCAACCATTATTCATGTAAATTGAGTCTGTGTCTTTATAAGCTCTGTTTGTGAACAGAATTCCCACTCACCTGAAGAAGGGGCTTAGAGCTCCGAAAGCTTGTGTGGCTTTTGCTACCAAATAAACCTGTTGGATTTTAACCTGGTGTTGTTAAACTTCTTACTGTGTTTACCCCAGTCCAACGCCGGCATCTCCACCCCATCAAACACTCCCAGGACAGGTACAGCACGGGGTTAGATACAGAGTAAAGCTCCCTCTACACTGTCCCCATCAAACACTTCCAGGACAGGTGCAACACGGGGTTAGATACAGAGTAAAACGCCTTCTACACTGTCCCTATCAAACTCTCCCAGGACAGGTGCAGCACGGGGTTAGATACAGAGTAAAGCTCCCTCTTCACTGTCCCCATCAAACACTCCCAGAACAGGTACAGCACGGGGTTAGATACAGAGTAAAGCTCCCTCTTCACTGTCCCCATCAAACACTCCCAGAACAGGTACAGCACGGGGTTAGATACAGAGTAAAGCTCCCTCTTCACTGTCCCCATCAAACACTCCCAGAACAGGTACAGCATGGGGTTAGATACAGAGTAAATCTCCCCTTACACTGTCCCTATCAAACACGATGTGGAGATGCCAGTGTTGGACTGGGGTAAACACAGTAAGAGTTTTAACAACAGCAGGTTAAAGTCCAACAGGCTTATTTGGTAGCAAATGCCATTAGCTTTCGGAGCGCTGCTCCTTCGTCAGATGGAGTGGAAATCGGCTCTCAAACAGGGCATACAGAGACACAAAATCAAGTGACAGAATACTGATTAGAATGCGAATCTCTACAGCCAACCAGGTCTTAAAGATCCAGACAATGTGAGTGGAGGGAGCATTAAGCACAGGTTAAAGAGACGTGTATTGTCTCCAGACAGGACAGCCAGTGAGATTCTGCAAGTCCAGGAGGCAAGCTGATAGTGTGACATAAACCCAACATCCCGGTTTAGGCCGTCCTCATGTGTGCGGAACTTGGCTATCAGTTTCTGCTCAGCGACTCTGCGCTGTCGTGTGTCGTGAAGGCCGCCTTGGAGAACGCTTACCCGAAGATCAGAGGCTGAATGCCTGTGACCGCTGAAGTGCTCCCCCACAGGAAGAGAACAGTCTTGCCTGGTGATTGTCGAGCGGTGTTCATTCATCCGTTGTCATAGTGTCTGCATGGTCTCCCCAATGTACCATGCCTCGGGACATCCTTTCCTGCAGCGTATCAGGTAGACAACGTTGGCCGAGTTGCAAGAGTAGGTACCGTGTACCTGGTGGATGGTGTTCTCACGTGAGATAATGACATCCGTGTCGATGATCCGGCACGTCTTGCAGAGGTTGCTGTGGCAGGGTTGTGTGGTGTCGTGGTCACTGTTCTCCTGAAGGCTGGGTAGTTTGCTGCGGACAATGGTCTGTTTGAGGTTGTGCGGTTGTTTGAAGGCAAGAAGTGGGGGTGTGGGGATGGCCTTGGTGAGATGTTCGTCTTCATCAATGACATGTTGAAGGCTCCGGAGGAGATGCCGTAGCTTCTCCGCTCCGGGGAAGTACTGGACGACGAAGGGTACTCTGTCCACTGTGTCCCATGTTTGTCTTCTGAGGAGGTCGGTGCAGTATTTCGCTGTGGCGCGTCGGAACACTCCCATCAAACACTCCCAGGACAGGTACAACATGGGGTTAGAAAGAGAGTAAAGCTCCCTCTACACTGTCCCCATCAAACACTCCCAGGCCAAGTACAGCACAGGGTTAGATACAGAGTAAAGCTCCCTCTACACTGTCCCCATCAAACACTCCCAGGACAGGTACAGCACGGGGTTAGATACAGAGTAAAGCTCCCTCGACACTGTCCCCATCAAACACTCCCAGGACAGGTACAGCACGGGGTTTGATGCAGAGGAAAGCTCCCTCTACACTGTCCCCACCGAACACTTTTGCTACTTTTGGCATTTGCTACCAAATAAACCTGTTGGACTTTAACCTGGTGTTGTTAAAATTCTTACTGTGTTTACCCCAGTCTTGGGCTTCAGCATGGGGTTAGTTGCAGAATAAAGCTTCCTCTACACTGTCCCCATCAAATACTCCCAAGACAGATAAGGCACGGGGTTAAATGCAGAGTAAATCTCCCTCGACACAGTGCCCATCAAACACTCCCAGGACAGATACAGGGCGGGGTTCGATACTATTTATTGTCTGCAGTTCAGCCTTCAACACTATTATTTCCATGAACCTCATCTCCAAACTCGGTGCCCTTGGCACCTCCCTCTGTGACTGGATCCTGAACTTCCTAACTCACAGACCACAATCAGTAAGGATAGGCAACAACACCTCCTCCACGATCATCCTCAACAACGGTGCCCCACAAGGCTGTGTTCTCAGCCCCCTACCAAACCCCTTATACACCCATGACTGTGCGGCCAAATTCCCTCCAATTCGATTTCCAAGTTTGCTGACGACACCACCGTAGTGGGTCGGATCTCAAACAATGATGAGACAGAGTACAGGAATGAGATAGAGAATCTGGTGAACTGGTGCGGCAACAATAATCTCTCCCTCAATGTCAACAAAACGAAGGACATTGTCATCGACTTCAGGAAGCGTAAAGGAGAACATGCCCCTGTCTACATCAACGGGGACAAAGTAGAAAGGGTCGAGGGCTTCAAGTTTTTAGGTATCCAGATCACCAACAACCTGTCCTGCTCCCCCCATGCCGACACTATAGTTAAGAAAGCCCACTAACGCCTCTACTTTCTCAGAGGACTAAGGAAATTTAGCATGTCAGCTACGACTCTCACAACTTTTACCGATGCACCATAGATAGCATTCTTTCTGGTTGGATCACAGTTTTGTCTGTATAGCGCACAAGAAACAATACTTTTCACTGTATGTTAATCCATGTGACAATAATAAATCAGTCAGATCAAATACAGAGTAAACTCCCTCTACACTGTCCCCATCAACACTCCCAGGACAGGTACAGCACGGGGTTAGATACAGAGTAAAGCTCCCTCTACACTGTCCCCATCAAACACTCCCAGGACAGGTACAGCACGGGGTTAGATACAGAATAAAGCTCCCACGACACTGTCCCCATCAAACACTGTAAGAAGTTTAACAACACCAGGTTAAAGTCCAACAGGTTTATTTGGTAGCAAAAGCCACACAAGCTTTCGGAGCCCCAAGCCCCTTCTTCAGGACTCACCTGAAGAAGGGGCTTGGGGCTCCGAAAGGTTGTGTGGCTTTTGCTACCAAATAAACCTGTTGGACTTTAACCTGGTGTTGTTAAACTTCTTACTGTGTTTACCCCAGTCCAACGCCGGCATCTCCACATCGTGACTCCCATCAAACACTCCCAGGACAGGTACAGCACAGGGTTAGATACAGAGTAAAGCTCCCTCTACACTGTCCCCATCAAACACTTCCAGGACAGGTACAGCACGGGGTTAGATACAGAGTGAAGCTCCCTCTACACTGTCCCCATCAAACACTCCCAGGACAGGTACAGCACGAGGTTAGATACAGAGCAAAGCTCCCTCTACACTGTCCCCATCAAACACTCCCAGGACAGCTACAGCACGGGGTTAGATACAGAGTAAAGCTCCCTCTACACTGTCCCCATCAAACACACCCAGGACAGGTACAGCATGGAGTTAGATACAGAGTAAAGCTCCCTCTACACTGTCCCCATCAAACACTACAGGGTAGGCAAAGCATGAAGATCAAATGAAAGGTCATCAGATGCTGCTTGGGCTGCTGAGTATTTGCAACACGTTTTTAAAAATTTCTGGTCCTGCCTGAGAGAGATGCAGGGAGGGCGCTGTGAAGGGCTGGGTTTAAGCGAGAAAGCTGGCTCGAAGAGTGTGAAAAATTTGAGTGGAATCTATTTTGACCCCGACTCAGAATTCCCTGGCAGCACGGTGCTTAGACGAGCAGAAATTATGTCACATAAACTGATCGCAGATCTCCGAAAAGATCAGACAAGAAGTGAGAGAATGGAAGGAGAGGATAGGGGAGGCTGGTACATTCAGTGAGGCAACTGCATCTCGACGGGTGACATTCCTCTGCATCTAAGGCGGTGCTGACATACCTAAAATCTGCGAGCTTCATCCAGCGATAGACATTCTGATGCAAAACCAAACAGGCCTGAGCTGTGTTGTCAGGTATGCGGTTCACAGCAGTTTGCCTGAAACCTTCAGCAAGATACAATTACCAGGAAGAAGGATAATAAAATTGAAAATGATGGAAATATGTTCACAACACACATCTGAGTGTAAGGTTTACTTTAAAGTGAACACCTTAATATTAACTGCACAGGGGATGGAAAGCACGCACGTACAATGTTGTGATGGGCCCGTCCCGGCCAGTACTGTACCCCACTGTTATACAGTGACAGACCCGTCCTCACCAGTACCATACCCCACTGTTATACAGTGACAGACCCGTCCCCACCAGTACTGTACCCCACTGTTATACAGTGACAGACCCGTCCCCACCAGTACTGTACCCCACTGTTATACAGTGACAGACCCGTCCCCATCAGTACTGTACCCCAGTATTATACAGTGACAGACCCGTCCCCACCAGTACTGTACCCCAGTGTTATACAGTGACAGACCCGTCCCCACCAGTACTGTACCCCACTGTTATACAGTGACAGACCCGTCGCCATCAGTACTGTACCCCACTGTTATACAGTGACAGACCCGTCCCCACCAGTACTGTACCCCAGTGTTATACAGTGACAGACCCGTCCCCACCAGTACTGTACCCCACTGTTATACAGTGACAGACCCGTCCCCACCAGTACTGTACCCCAGTGTTATACAGTGACAGACACGTCCCCACCAGTACTGTACCCCACGGTTATACACAGACAGACCCGTCCCCACCAGTACTGTACCCCACTGTTATACAGTGACAGACCCGTCCCCACCAGTACTGTACCCCAGTGTTATACGGCGACAGACCCGTCCCCACCAGTACTGTACCCCAGTGTTATACAGTGACAGACCCGACCCCACCAGTACTGTACCCGTGTTATACAGTGACTGACCCGTCCCCACGAGTACTGTACCCCAGTGTTATACAGTGACAGACCCGTCCCCACCAGTACTGTACCCCAGTGCTACACAGTGACAGACCCATCCTCACCAGTACTGTATCCCAGTGTTATACAGTGACAGACCCATCCTCACCAGTACTGTAACCCAGTGTTATACAGTGACAGACCCGTCCCCACCAGTACTATACCTCAGTGTTATACAGTGTCAGACCCTTCCCCACCGGTACTGTACCCCAGTGTTATACAGTGACAGACCCGTCCCCACCAGTACTGTACCCCAGTGTTATACAGTGACAGACCTGTCCCCACCAGTACTGTACCCCAGTGTTATACAGTGACAGACCTGACCCCACCAGTACTGTACCCCAGTGTTATACAGTGACAGACCCATCCCCACCAGTACTGTACCCCAGTGTTAAACAGTGACAGACCTGTCCCCACCAGTACTGTACCCCAGTGTTATACAGTGACAGACCTGACCCCACCAGTACTGTACCCGTGTTATACAGTGACAGACCCGTCCCCACGAGTACTGTACCCCAGTGTTATACAGTGACAGACTCGTCCCCACCAGTACTGTACCCTAGTGTGATACAGTGATAGACCCGTCCCCACCAGTACTGTACCCCACTATTATACAGTGACAGACCCGTCCCCACCAGTACTGTACCCCAGTGTTATACAGTGACAGACCCGTCCCCACCAGTACTGTACCCGTGTTATACAGTGACAGACCCGTCCCCACCAGTACTGTACCCCAGTGTTATACAGTGACAGACCCGTCCCCACCAGTACTGTACCCCAGTGTTATACAGTGTCAGACCTGTCCCCACCAGTACTGTACCCCAGTGTTATACAGTGACAGACCCGTCCCCACCAGTACTGTACTCCAGTGTTATACAGTGACAGACCCGTCCCCACCAGTACTGTACCCCAGTGTTATACAGTGACAGACCCGTCCCCACCAGTACTGTACCCCAGTGTTATACAGTGACAGACCCGTCCCCACCAGTACTGTACCCGTGTTATACAGTGACAGACCTGTCCCCACCAGTACTGTACCCCAGTGTTATACAGTGACAGACCCGTCCCCACCAGTACTGTACCCCAGTGCTACACAGTGACAGACCCATCCTCACCAGTACTGTATCCTAGTGTTATACAGTGACAGATGCATCCCCACCAGTACGACACCCGTGTTTTACAGTGACAGACCCAACGCCACCAGTACTGTACCCCAGTGCTACACAGTGACAGACCCATCCTCACCAGTACTGTATCCCAGTGTTATACAGTGACAGACCCATCCTCACCAGTACTGTAACCCAGTGTTATACAGTGACAGACCCGTCCCCAACAGTACTATACCTCAGTGTTATACAGTGTCAGACCCTTCCCCACCGGTACTGTACCCCAGTGTTATACAGTGACAGACCCGTCCCCACCAGTACTGTACCCCAGTGTTATATAGTGACAGACCTGTCCCCACCAGTACTGTACCCCAGTGTTATACAGTGACAGACCTGTCCCCACCAGTACTGTACCCCAGTGTTATACAGTGACAGACCTGACCCCACCAGTACTGTACCCGTGTTATACAGTGACAGACCCGTCCCCATGAGTACTGTACCCCAGTGTTATACAGTGACAGACCCGTCCCCACGAGTACTGTACCCCAGTGTTATACAGTGACAGACCTGACCCCACCAGTACTGTACCCGTGTTATACAGTGACAGACCCGTCCCCACGAGTACTGTACCCCAGTGTTATACAGTGACAGACCCGTCCCCACCAGTACTGTACCCCAGTGTTATACAGTGACAGACCCGTCCCCACCAGTACTGTACCCTAGTGTGATAGTGATAGACCCATCCCCACCAGTACTGTACCCCACTGTTATACAGTGACAGACCCGTCCCCACCAGTACTGTACCCCAGTGTTATACAGTGACAGACCCGTCCCCACCAGTACTGTACCCCACTGTTATACAGTGACAGACCTGTCCCCACCAGTACTGTACCCCAGTGCTACACAGTGACAGACCCATCCTCACCAGTACTGTATCCTAGTGTTATACAGTGACAGACCCATCCTCACCAGTACTGTATCCCAGTGTTATACAGTGACAGACCCGTCCCCACCAGTACTATACCTCAGTGTTATACAGTGTCAGACCCTTCCCCACCGGTACTGTACGCCAGTGTTATACAGTGACAGACCTGTCCCCACCAGTACTGTACCCCAGTGTTATACAGCGACAGACCCGTCCCCACCAGTACTGTACCCCAGTGTGATACAGTGCCAGACCCAACCCCACCAGTACTATACCTGTGTTATACAGTGACAGACCCATCCCCACCAGTATTGTACCCCAGTGTTATACAGTGACAGATGCATCCCCACCAGTACTACACCCGTGTTTTACAGTGACAGACCCAACGCCACCAGTACTGTACCCCTGTTATATACAGTGACAGACCGTCCCCACCAGTACTGTACCCCAGCGTTATACAGTGACAGACCTGTCCCCACCAGTACTGTACCCCAGTGTTATACAGTGACAGACCCGTCGCCACCAGTACTGCAACCCAGTGTTATACAGTGACAGACCCGTCCCCACCAGTCCTGTGCCCCAGTGTTATACAGCAACAGACCCATCCCCACCAGTACTGTTCCCCAATGTTATACAGTGACAGACCCGTCCCCACCAGTACTGTTCCCCAATGTTATACAGTGACAGACCCGTCCCCACCAGTACTGTACCCGTGTAATACAGTGACAGACCCGTCCCCACCAGTACTATAACCCAGTGTTATACAGTGACAGACACGTCCCCACCAGTACTGTAACCCAGTGTTATGCAGTGACAGACCCGACCCCACCAGTACTGTAACCCAGTGTTATACAGTGACAGACCCGTCCCCACCAGTCCTGTGCCCCAGTGTTATACAGTGACAGACCCGTCCCCACCAGTACTGTACCCCAGTGTTATACAGTGACAGACCCATCCCCACCAGTACTGTACCCCAGTGTTATACAGGGACAGACCCATCCTCACCAGTACTGTTCCCCAGTGTTGTACAGTGACAGACCCGTTCCCACCAGTACTGTTCCCCAGTGTTATACAGTGACAGACCCGTCCCCACCAGTACTGTACCCCAGTGTTATACAGTGACAGACCCGTCCCCACCAGTCCTGTGCCCCAGTGTTATACAGCGACAGACCCATCCCCACCAGTACTGTACCCCAGTGTTATACAGCGACAGACCCATCCCCACCAGTACTGTACCCCAGTGTTATACAGCAACAGACCCATCCCCACCAGTACTGTTCCCCAATGTTATACAGTGACAGACCCGTCCCCACCAGTACTGTACCCGTGTTATACAGTGACAGACCCGTCCCCACCAGTACTATAACCCAGTGTTATACAGTGACAGACACGTCCCCACCAGTACTATAACCCAGTGTTATACAGTGACAGACACGTCCCCACCAGTACTGTAACCCAGTGTTATGCAGTGACAGACCCGACCCCACCAGTACTGTAACCCAGTGTTATACAGTGACAGACCCGTCCCCACCAGTCCTGTGCCCCAGTGTTATACAGGGACAGACCCATCCTCACCAGTACTGTTCCCCAGTGTTATACAGTGACAGACCCTTCCCACCAGTACTGTTCCCCAGTGTTATACAGTGACAGACCCGTCCCCACCAGTACTGTACCCCAGTGTTATACAGTGACAGACCCGTCCATACCAATACTGTACCCCAGTGTTATACAGTGACAGACCCGTCCGCACAAGTACTGTACCCCAGTGTTATACAGTGACAGACCCGTCCATACCAATACTGTACCCCAGTGTTATACAGTGACAGACGCGTCCCCACCAGTACTGTACCCCTGTGTTACACAGTAACAGACCCGTCCATACCAATACTGTATTCCAGTGTCACATTGCCAGGACTATGTACCCGGGTGTCAGAGTGACAGAGACATCCCCATCAGAGCTGCAAACCAGCGTTTTACACTTACAGACCTCGGAATCTGCAGTATTATCGCAACAGACCCGTCCGCACAAGTACTGCACCCCAGTGACATACATTGACTAATCCGATCATACCAGTACTGCACTGCAGTGTTATACAGTGACAGACCTGTCCCCACAGTAATGTATCCCAGAGTAATACACCAACAGATCCATCACCAACATTAATATACCCCAGTGTTAGTTACGGACCCAACCCGGTCTGCACTGTACCCCAGTGTTATACAGTGACAGACCCGTCCCCACCAGTACTGTACCCCAGTGTTATACAGTGACAGACCCGTCCCCACCAGTACTGTACCCCAGTGTTATACAGTGACAGACCCGTCCCCACCAGTACTGTACCCCAGTGTTATACAGTGACAGACCTGTCCCCAGCAGTACTGTTCCACAGTGTTATAGTGACAGACCCGTACCCACCAGTACTGTTCCCCAGTGTTATACAGTGACAGACCCATCCCCATCAGTACTATACCTGTGTGTTATACAGTGACAGACCCGTCCCCACCAGTACTGTACCCCAGTGTTATACAGTGACAGACCCATCCCAACCAGTACTGTACCCCAGTGTTATACAGTGACAGACCCATCCCCACCAGTACTGAACCCGTGTTATATACAGTGACAGACCCATCCCCACCAGTATTGTAACCCAATGTTATACAGTGACAGATCCATCCACAGCAGTACTGTACCCCAGTGTTATACAGCGACAGACCGTCCCCACCAGTACTGTACCCCAGTGTGATACAGTGACAGACCCATCCCCACCAGTACTGTACCCCACTGTTATACAGTGACAGACCCGTCCCCACCAGTACTGTACCCCAGTGTTATACCGTATCAGAACCGTCCCCACCAGTACTGTACCCCAGTGTTATACAGTGTCAGATCCTTCCCCACCAGTACTGTACCCCAGTGTTATTCAGTGACAGTCCCATCCGCACCAGCACTGTACCCCAGTGTTATACAGTGACAGACCCGTCCCCACCAGCACTGTACCCCAGTGTTATACAGTGACCAGACCCATCCCCACCAGTACTGTACCCCAGTGTGATACAATGCCAGACCCATCCCCACCAGTACTATACCTCAGTGTTATACAGTGACAGACCCGTCCCCACCAGTACTGTACCCCAGTGTTATACAGTGACAGACCCATCCCCACCAGTACTGTACCCGTGTTTTACAGTGACAGACCCAACCCCACCAGTACTGTACCCGTGTTATATACAGTGACAGACCCATCCCCACCAGTACTATACCTCAGTGTTATACAGTGACAGACCCGTCCCCACCAGTACTGTACCCCAGTGTTAAACAGTGACAGACCCATCCCCACCAGTACTGTACCCCAGTGTTATACAGTGACAGACCGGTCCCCACCAGTACAGTACCCCAGTGTTATACAGTGACAGACCCGTCCCCACCAGTACTGCACCCCAGTGTTATACAGTGACAGACTCATCCCAACCAGTGCTGTACCGCAGTGTTATACAGTGACAGACCCGTCCCCACCAGTACTGAACCCGTGTTATATACAATGACAGACCCGTCCCCACCAGTACTGTACCCCAGTGTTATACAGTGACAGACCCATCCCCACCAGTACTGTACCCCAGTGTGATAGTGACAGACCCGTCCCCACCAGTACTGTACCCCAGTGTTATACAGTGACAGACCCATCCCCACCAGTACTGTACCCCAGTGTTATACAGTGACAGACCTGTCCCCACCAGTACTGTACCCCAGTGTTATACAGTGACAGACCCATCCCCACCAGTACTGTACCCGTGTTTTACAGTGACAGACCCAACCCCACCAGTACTGTACCCCAGTGTTATACAGTGACAGACCCGTCCCCACCAGTACTGTACCCCAGTGTTATACAGTGACAGACCTGTCCCCACCAGTACTGTTCCACAGTGTTATAGTGACAGACCCGTACCCACCAGTACTGCACCCCAGTGTTATACAGTGACAGTCTCATCCCAACCAGTACTGTACCCCAGTGTTATACAGTGACAGACCCATCCCCACCAGTACTGTAACCCAATGTTATACAGTGACAGATCCATCCACAGCAGTACTGTACCCCAGTGTTATCCAGTGACAGACCCGACCCCACCAGTACTGTTCCCCAGTGTTATCCAGTGACAGACCCGACCCCACCAGTACTGTTCCCCAGTGTTACACAGTAACAGACCCGTCCATACCAATACTGTATTCCAGTGTCACATTGCCACGACTATGTACCCGGGTGTCAGAGAGACAGAGACATCCCCATCAGAGCTGCAAACCAGCGTTTTACACTGACAGACCCTCTGAATCTGCAGTATTATCGCGACAAGCCCGTCCCCACCAGTACTGTACCCCAGTATTATACAGTGACAGACCCGTCCCCACCAGTACTGTACCCCACTGTTATACAGTGACAGACCCATCACCACCAGTACTATACCTCAGTGTTAGACAGTGACAGACCCGTCCCCGCCAGTACTGTACCCCAGTGTTATACAGTGACAGACCCATCCCCACCAGTACTGTAACCCAGTGTTATACAGTGACAGATCTATCCCCACCAGTACTGTTCCCCAGTGTTATACAGTGACAGATCTATCCCCACCAGTACTGTTCCCCAGTGTTATACAGTGACAGACTCGTCCCCACCAGTACTGTACCCCAGTGTTATACAGTGACAGACCCATCCCCACCAGTAATGTACCCGTGTTATATACAGTAACAGACCGTCCCCACCAGTACTGTACCCCAGTGTTATACAGTGACAGACCCGTCCCCACCAGTACTGTACCCCAGTGTTATACAGTGACAGACCCGTCCCCACCAGTACTATACCTCAGTGTTATACAGTGTCAGACCCTTCCCCACCGGTACTGTACGCCAGTGTTATACAGTGACAGACCTGTCCCCACCAGTACTGTACCCCAGTGTGATACAGTGCCAGACCCAACCCCACCAGTACTGTACCCGTGTAATACAGTGACAGACCCGTCCCCACCAGTACTATAACCCAGTGTTATACAGTGACAGACACGTCCCCACCAGTACTGTAACCCAGTGTTATGCAGTGACAGACCCGACCCCACCAGTACTGTAACCCAGTGTTATACAGTGACAGACCCGTCCCCACCAGTCCTGTGCCCCAGTGTTATACAGTGACAGACCCGTCCCCACCAGTACTGTACCCCAGTGTTATACAGTGACAGACCCATCCCCACCAGTACTGTACCCCAGTGTTATACAGGGACAGACCCATCCTCACCAGTACTGTTCCCCAGTGTTGTACAGTGACAGACCCGTTCCCACCAGTACTGTTCCCCAGTGTTATACAGTGACAGACCCGTCCCCACCAGTACTGTACCCCAGTGTTATACAGTGACAGACCCGTCCCCACCAGTCCTGTGCCCCAGTGTTATACAGCAACAGACCCATCCCCACCAGTACTGTTCCCCAATGTTATACAGTGACAGACCCGTCCCCACCAGTACTGTACCCGTGTTATACAGTGACAGACCCGTCCCCACCAGTCCTGTGCCCCAGTGTTATACAGGGACAGACCCATCCCAACCAGTACTGTAACCCAGTGTTATGCAGTGACAGACCCGACCCCACCAGTACTGTAACCCAGTGTTATACAGTGACAGACCCGTCCCCACCAGTCCTGTGCCCCAGTGTTATACAGGGACAGACCCATCCTCACCAGTACTGTTCCCCAGTGTTATACAGTGACAGACCCGTTCCCACCAGTACTGTTCCCCAGTGTTATACAGTGACAGACCCGTCCCCACCAGTACTGTACCCCAGTGTTATACAGTGACAGACCCGTCCATACCAATACTGTACCCCAGTGTTATACAGTGACAGACCCGTCCGCACAAGTACTGTACCCCAGTGTTATACAGTGACAGACCCGTCCATACCAATACTGTACCCCAGTGTTATACAGTGACAGACGCGTCCCCACCAGTACTGTACCCCTGTGTTACACAGTAACAGACCCGTCCATACCAATACTGTATTCCAGTGTCACATTGCCAGGACTATGTACCCGGGTGTCAGAGTGACAGAGACATCCCCATCAGAGCTGCAAACCAGCGTTTTACACTTACAGACCTCGGAATCTGCAGTATTATCGCGACAGACCCGTCCGCACAAGTACTGCACCCCAGTGACATACATTGACTAATCCGATCATACCAGTACTGCACTGCAGTGTTATACAGTGACAGACCTGTCCCCACAGTAATGTACCCCAGAGTAATACACCAACAGATCCATCACCAACATTAATGTTCCCCAGTGTTTCATACGGACCCAACCCGGTCTGCACTGTACCCCAGTGTTATACAGTGACAGACCCGTCCCCACCAGTACTGTACCCCAGTGTTATACAGTGACAGACCCGTCCCCACCAGTACTGTACCCCAGTGTTATACAGTGACAGACCCGTCCCCACCAGTACTGTACCCCAGTGTTATACAGTGACAGACCTGTCCCCAGCAGTACTGTTCCACAGTGTTATAGTGACAGACCCGTACCCACCAGTACTGTTCCCCAGTGTTATACAGTGACAGACCCATCCCCATCAGTACTATACCTGTGTGTTATACAGTGACAGACCCGTCCCCACCAGTACTGTACCCCAGTGTTATACAGTGACAGACCCGTCCCCACCAGTACTGTACCCCAGTGTTATACAGTGACAGACCCGTCCCCACCAGTACTGTACCCCAGTGTTATACAGCGACAGACCCGTCGCCACCAGTACTGTACCCCAGTTTTATACAGTGACAGACCCGTCCCCACCAGTACTGTACCCCAGTGTTATACAGTGACAGACTCTCCCCACCAGTACTGAACCCCAGTGTTATACAGTGACTCTGGGATTGGGAGGGTTTGACTCCGGATTTGGGGGGTTTGACTCCAGGATTTGGGGTGTTGACTCTGGGATTGGGGGTTGACTCTGGGATTGTGGGGGAGGGATTAATCCGGGATTGTTGGGTGGGGGGGTTGACTCCGGGATTGGGGGGGGGTTGACTCCGGGATTGCGGGGGGGGGGGGGGGGGTGACTCCAGGCTTGAGGGGGGGGGGGGTTGACTCCGGGATTAGAGGGGTTGACTCTGGGATGGGAGGGGCGGGGGCTGTCTCTGGGGCCGGATTTTTAAAAAATTAATTGATGGGACACGGGCATCATGGCTACTCCAGCACTTATTGTCCATCCCTAATTGCCCCTCAGGAGGTGGTGGTGAGCTGAGGGGGGGGGGGGGTTGACCCTGGGGGGAGAGGGTGACCCTGGCGGCTGTTGTCACTGGATGTATCCTGTCGCTGCCGGATCCCGGGCGGGTCCTCCTCCCCCTCCCGGGGGGATTCTTGCCCCCCCCCCCCCCCCCCCCCCCCCCCCAGGAGCGGATCCTCACCCCCTCCTCCCTCCCTCTGTCACTCACCTAATTAACCTGCGCCATCTTGGCCTCCTCTCGCCGCCCGCTGCAGCCCCGCCCCCCGGACCCGCCTCCCATTGGCTGCCCCCGGCTGCGTGACGGTCGCTCCGGCCAATCGCGAGGCCGCAGCCCTCAGCTACGTAATGATGCCCCGTGCGGCCGGTGCGCCTGCGCGTTCGGG